>NW_023994989.1:0-100000 GCF_015586225.1 Lucilia sericata
CCTCTTATGTCAGTAAAAATACCGCAAATTTTTAAAAAATGTTCGCTACTACATGGTGATAAAAGAAAATTTAAATTTAAATAATCATTTTTAAATATTAAATTTAAACATTTTTAGCGATAAACACCCTTGGAATTTAAGCAAATTTTTAACAAAAAATTTGTAAAACTTTATTTTCATATTTAAAAAAAAAAAATACTCTGAAATTAAAATTTTTTTAAATGTATCAAAAAAAGTCCCCCAGAAACCCATCAATTGATATCGCACCGATATACCGTTCTTTTGATATAAATATTTAAAGTGCATTTTTACGATCAAATTTTCCTTTATGACATCTTCATGGTGCTAACTTGAATTGAGAGTTGCGCGGTAGATAGGCACAGAACTAGAAATGAAGTAGAACTGAACTTGAACTGAACTAAACTAGAACTTAACTAGAACTAAGCTATAACTAAACTAAACCAGAATCACACTATAACTGAAGTATAATTTATACGGAACTGAAGTAGAAAATAACCAGAACAGAACTAAACTAGAATTAAACTAGAACTAAACAAAAAATAAAATAGAACTGAACTAGAACTAAACTAGAACTAAACTAGAACTGAACTAGAACTGAACTAGAACTGACTAGAACTGAACTAGAACTGAACTAGAACCGAACTAGAAACTGAACTAGAACTGAAATAGAACTGAACTAGAACTGAACTAGAACCGAACTAGAACTGAACTAGAACTGAAATAGAACTGAACTAGAAACTGAACTAGAACTGAACGACAACTGAACTAGAACTAGAACTGAACTAGAACTGAACTAGAACTGAACTAGAAACTGAAACTAGAACTGAACTAGAACTGAACTAGAACTGAACTAGAACTGAACTAGAACTGAACTAGAACTGAACTAGAACTGAACTAGAACTGAACTAGAACTGAACTAGAACTGAACTAGAACTGAACTAGAACTGAACTAGAACTGAATGAACTAGAAACTGAACTAGAACTGACTGAACTAGAACTGAACTAGAACTGAACTAGAACTGAACTAGAACTGAACTAGAAACTGAACTAGAACTGAACTAGAACTGAACTAGAAACTGAACTAGAACTGAACTAGAACGAACTAGAACTAGACTGAACTAGAACTGAACTAGAACTGAACTAGAACTGAACTAGAACTGAACTGAACTAGAACTGAACTAGAACTGAACTAGAACTGAACTAGAACTGAACTAGAACTGAACTAGAACTGAACTAGAACTAAAGTAGAACTGAACTGAACTAGAACTGAACTAGAACTGTACTAGAACTGAACTAGAACTGAACTAGAACTGACTAGAACTGAACTAGAACTAGAACTGAACTAGAACTGAACTAGAACTGAACTAGAACTACTAGAACTGAACTAGAACTGAACTAGAACTACTGAACTGACTAGAACTGAACTAGAACTGAACTAGAACTGAACTAGAACTGAACTAGAACTGAACTAGAACTGAACTAGAACTGAACTAGAACTGAACTAGAACCGAACTAGAACTGAACTAGAACTGAACTAGAACTGAACTAGAACTGAACTAGAACTAAACTAGTACTGAACTGAACTAGAACTGTACTAGAACTGAACTAGAACTGAACTAGAACTGAACTAGAACTGAACTAGAACTGAACTAGAACTGAACTAGAACTGAACTAGAACTGAACTAGAACTGAACTAGAACTGAACTAGAACTATAGTAAAACTAAACTAAATACTAAAAGCGAGTTAGTTAATTAGTTAGTTAGTAAGTTAGTTAGTTAGTTAGTTAGTTAGTTAGTTAGTTAGTTAGTTAGTTAGTTAGTTAGTTAGTTAGTTAGTTGTTAGTTAGTTAGTTAGTTAGTTAGTTAGTTAGTTAGTTAGTTAGTTAGTTAGTTAGTTAGTTAGTTAGTTAGTTAGTTAGTAGTTAGTTATAGTAGTTAGTTAGTTAGTTAGTTAGTTAGTTAGTTAGTTAGTTAGTTAGTTAGTTAGTTAGTTAGTTAGTTAGTTAGTTAGTTAGTTAGTTAGTTAGTTAGTAGTTAGTTAGTTAGTTAGTTAGTTAGTTAGTTAGTTAGTTAGTTAGTTAGTAGTTAGTTAGTTAGTTAGTAGTTAGTTAGTTAGTTAGTTAGTTCGTTCGTTCGTTCGTTCGTTCGTTCGTTCTTCGTTCGTTCGTTCGTTCGTTCGTTCGTTCGTTCGTTCGTTCTTCGTTCGTTCGTTCGTTCGTTCGTTCTTCGTTCGTTCGTTCGTTCGTTCGTTCGTTCGTTCGTTCGTTCGTTCGTTTTCGTTTCGTTCGTTCGTTCGTTCGTTCGTTTTGTTTCGTTCGTTCGTTCGTTCGTTCGTTCGTTCGTTCGTTCGTTCGTTCGTTCGTTCGTTCGTTCGTTCGTTCGTTCGTTCGTTCGTTCGTTCGTTCGTTCGTTCTTTCGTTTCGTTCGTTCGTTCGTTCGTTCGGTCGTTTCGTTCCTTCGTTCGTTCGTTCGTTCGTTCTTTTTCCCCCCTTTTTTCTTTTCCCCTTTCACCCTATGCCACCCTTTCCTTCCCCTTTTTTCCCCTTTTCCCTGTTCCTTTACAACTATTTTAAAACGCCATGACTGTCTATCACATTAACAATCGTCATTACTTGAACCGGTATTTAGAATTCCATTAGGAAAAAGTATTTTATTTCTATTTTTGATACACCAAAAAGTATCTATAAAATATCACATGTGATTTGTTAATAATTTAAAGCTTTTTTTCTTCTTTAATACAAAATAAAGCTACAAACTATAGTTTATAGCTTATACATATTCATGAGAGTATAAAAAATACATATATTTGTATCGTTTTCATACTACATCCGATTAATAAGAGTCACAAAAAGCCCAACTAACAAACATTCAAGTTCACGGTCAAATAATTTGACTTTACACACATATCAAACAAATAATATATACAAACATGTATTTGTTAAAAAACTTACTTGAAAAAAAGTATAACAAATTCCAAGCAAATCTACTATTTTAGAAACATTAGTAGTTATATGGCGTTTTCGTAGGGGGAATAATTAAGGTCTAAAAGAATAAAAAGCAAAATACTTTAAAAACAATATCAAAAGCTTTTGCTAGATTTTTTCTACAATTTTTTTTATCAAAGAAAACTTAAATAGCAAAGACATCTAACTAATAATAAATAAAGTATCTGTAGTAGATATAGTAGTTAGTACATAGTACATTAATTAGTACTTAATTAGGATGTACTTCAGAAATTAACCTAATTAGATTTTAGAATGATAAGTAGTATGAATATGTTTATATGTATGTTTTATTTTCTTTTTTGTTTTGTTTTTATTCATTTTCTTTAATTTTTAATGATTCATTTCAAAATAAAAATGTGTTTTGTTTTATTTATTAAAAATAGTCTATATCAATATAAATGAAATGCAATAAGAATAATGTATACAAATGTACATAAACACATACAAATGTATGTACATATCTACATATGTACTTTACTTGTATAAACGAGTGAGTGTGCAAGAAATAAAAAGCACATGTTGTCAAAAAAAAATAATTTATATAGTACATATTCATACACTGAAAGAAATTATTGCACGAAAACGTTCGATATAATTGCATTTTGAAAATATCTATTGCATTAATTGTAAACGGCAGCTATTAATTGCAATAATTAGTGAATTTTTACAGTTTGGAATTTCAAATAAAATTTTAAATTTTTAGTGAAATTTCGAATTCATTTTTTTTATCTTTTAGTTAATTTTTTTAATTTTATGCGAAAATTCGATTTCTAGTTAAAATTTAGAATTTCTAATTTAAATATATACTTAAATTTTTTTAGTTTAATTTTGGTAAAATTTTTAAATTTTAGAAAATTTATATTTTTTTTTAATTTTTAGTAAAATTTCTATTGATAACTGACCCAGCAAAAAATAATTGATGTCATACTTTACAAACGACATCTTAATCACATCTAAAAATGCGATTGCATATTTTTCGCTTCTATAAACCAAATATTTCCTTACAAATAAAAACCGCGTTAAAAGTGAGGAAAGAGATGTTGAAAAGTCACTACAAATAACATATTCGAAGTACAATCAAATTTTGGTGAAAATGCAATGAAATTTACATAAGCGTGTCATTGAAAGAATGTGGTTTATTTTTGACATCCAAATATCGGATTTTTACTGCATCTATGAATAAGATTAGATGTAGTTCAAAGTTGTCAAAAATGAACAACATCCCTCCAATGACACGCTAATGTAAAATTCATAGGTTTTTCACCAAAATTGGAAGTACTTCAAGTATGTTATTTGTGGTGAAAATTCTACTTCTTTTTCCTCACTTTTTTTGCTGGGGAACAATTTCGTAAAATTTTTTGAGAAAATTTTGATTTGTTATTGAAAAAATTTGGATTTTTATTGAAAATTTAATTTTTTTGATTTTTTAGTAAAATTTGGAATTTTTATAAAATTTAGAATTTTTAGTAAAATTTTAAATTTTAAAATTTCTAATTTGATATTTTATAATATACATATAATTTTAAAAATTTTCGTGTCGAATTTTCGGTGAAAATGTCAAAAGTTATTAGTTAGTTTAGGTAGGTAGTTAGTTAGTTAATTAGGTAGGTAGTTAGTTAGTTAGTTAGTTAGTAAGTTAGTTAGTGTAGTTAGTTTAGTTAGTTAGTTAGTTAGTTTACGTTAGTTAGTTAGTTCGTTAGTTCTAGTTTCGTTAGTTCGTTCGTTGCGTTCGTTCGTTCGTTCGTTAGTTCGTTCGTTTCAGTTCGTTCGTTCGTTCGTTCGTTCGTTCGTTCGTTCGTTCGTTCGTTCGTTCGTTCGTTCGTTCGTTCGTTCGTTCGTTTCGTTCGTTCGTTCGTTTCGTTCGTTCGTTCGTTCGTTCGTTCGTCTTCGTTCGTTCGTTCGTTTCGTTCGTTCGTTCGTTCGTTCGATTCGTTCGTTCCTCGTTTCGTTCGTTCTTTTTCGTTCGTTCTTCGTTCGTTCGTTCGTCGTTCGTTCGTTCGTTTCGTTCGGTCGTTCGTTCGTTCGTTCGTTCGTTCGTTCGTTCGTTCGTTCGTTCGTTTCGTTCGTTTCGTTCGTTCGTTCGTTCGTTCGTTCGTTCGTTCGTTCGTTCGTTCGTTCGTTCGTTTCGTTCGTTCGTTCGTTCGTTCGTTCGTTCGTTCGTTCGTTAGTTCGTTTCGTTCGTTCGTTCGTTCGTTCGTTCGTTCGTTCGTTCGTTCGTTCGTTCGTTCGTTCGTTCGTTCGTTCGTTCGTTCGTTCGTTCGTTCGTTCGTTCGTTCGTTCGTTCGTTCGTTCGTTCGTTCGTTCGTTCGTTCGTTCGTTCGTTCGTTCGTTCGTTCGTTCGTTCGTTCGTTCGTTCGTTCGTTTCGTTCGTTCGTTCGTTCGTTCGTTCGTTCGTTCGTCGTTCGTTCGTTCGTTCGTTCGTTCGTTCGTTCGTTCGTTCGTTCGTTCGTTCGTTCGTTCGTTCTCGTGCTGTCCCTTCTCCTCCTTTTCCCTCCTCGCTCCTCCTCCCTCCTTTTCCTTTGGGTCCTCCCTCCTCCTCGCTCCTTTTCTCCCCTCCCTCTCCCATCTTCCGTTCTCTTCCCTTCCCTCTCTCCGCGTCCCTGTCCTGACCTCTCTATCCTTTCTCCCACAAATTCAGTACATTAACATGAATCGTTTGGGAGGTATTCCAAAAAAGTTGTCCTTTCCCATATAATGCCATACAACGAAATTAGGAACAACATTGTTTGAATTTACTCTACCACATTTGCTCCAAGACTTCATAAACAAACTCTCTATGAATTTTATTAATGAAGATTAATCCAATCTCATAGTTGGTGTAGGGTATCATATGGTCGGGCATGCCCGACTATAATTTCTCACTTGTTAAAATTTAAAAACGTGGTATTTTTCTGTTTATTTCGCTTTTTATTATAAAAAATAAATAAATTAGAAAAGTTAACTTTTATTTCAACGTTAACGAATTAAAAAAATAAATTAATTTAAAAATTTGTACTCTGAGTGTGTGCCAAACGTAACATTCTACTAGTAACAATTTACTACAAAAAGTAAATGTTTGACATTTATGCATTAATACAATTTCACTAGCTCATTGGTCTACATATATTTTTGACAAATAAAATAAAATTTTGAGAACTAAAAAATAAATAATTCAAATTAATATATAAATTCAAAATTTGTTCTAGAATTATATGTAAAAAATCAATATAGCATACACAAAGTGAATGTGGTGTATGTCACAATTTACTTTAGGTAAGAGAGATTTCATTTGGCACGGAAGAATTGAAAATTTTCCTCACCATAAGAAAGATTGGATTGAAGAAGCTTTGTGTTTGTTAGAAATCATTGAAATGTAAAAATAATAATTTTTCAACATTTTCACTTTTTAGTGAATTGCGCCTTTCTGTCAGGATCTGACCAGCTTTTGAAAACACTCTTTCACTAGGGACTGACGTTGCCACAATGGCCAAATATTTGTTAGCAAGTTTAGCTAAAAAGGGATATTTATTTTCATTAATTTTCCACCATTCCAAAGGGCACTTTTTTCTTTCAAGTGTGGGCTCATTTATATATTTTTCCAATTCAGCACATGCTTTTTGATATTATTCTTATTTGCATTTGATTCTTTGTCAAAGTCATCCCAAATAGATTTTTCACTTAAAACCTCCTCCAATAAATTGTCTAATTCAATTTCTTCATGTGTGTCCATCTCTTCCAAAAGGATATTAATTTTAGATTTACAAATATTTAAAGCATTTTCATCAGTAAATGATTTTAATTTGAATCGAGGATCTAGAAAGCTTGAAACTGAATATATTTCATTAGTTTCACACATATGAAAACGTCTGTTTATATTTGCGGAAAGCTTTTCTATGAATATTTTACATTTCTCATTTGATTCGCCGCTTTTTGTTTTATTAAAAAAGACTGCAATCTTTGTATCAAAATCAGAACCTTAGAAATTGTTGTGTATGTTTCACCACTCATTTCGATGGTAATTTCATTAAACGGTTGTAGAATAATTATTATTCTTTTAATTATACACCACTCTTCTAAAGAAGGTAGTATGGTAGGATTATGTAAAATTGCTACAGCAGCTTCTAACGGTTCTTGGTTTTTCACAAATCTTTCTAGCATGTGCAATGTGGAGTTCCATCTTGTTGGAGTGGAATTTATCATTTTTAAATCAGTTTTCCCCATTTGATTTTGAATTTCTTTCAACTTATTACTGGCTTTCGTACTTCGATGAAAGTATTCCACAGCGACTTTACACTTCACTATAATTTCATTTATTTCACTAATTTTTAATGCATCCGTCACCACTAAATGCAGGTTGTGTGCCAGGCACGATAAATGAGTCCAACCAGTCTTTTTAATAGCAGCTACTATATTGGCAGCATTATCCGATAGAACACAAGTAATTTTGAATCCATACCCCATTCTTGTAATACTTGGCAAATTTCATCTTTAAGATTTTGAGCCGTATGATCTTTCATTGTTTTAAAAACAACTTATAAAGACCGTTTTTTGTTTCCAGTCAGGAGAAATGAAGTGGGCAGTAATTGAAATGTAGGATTCATTTGATATAGATGTCCACCCATCGGTTGTTATACATATGTTATCAATGTCTCTTAACATATGTTTAACTTCCAATAAACGCTTATCATAAACTTTTGGCAATAAAGACTTTGTAAGAGTGATTCGGTTGGGCAATTTGTAATCTGGATTTAAAGCTTTTGTAAATTCTTGAAATCCAATATTTTCAACAATTGATAAGGGCCGGAGATCAATGGTAATCATCTGCAAGAGTGCATTATGTATTTTCTCTTCCATTGCTTTGGACATACGGATTCTTATATTGTAATCATCAAGTTTCATTTGTTTGTTGCTAGTAGATGGTGTTTTCTAAAAAATATTTCATATGAACTCAGATTCCAAAAAATGGTTTGGCCAAATCTTACCGTCATCAGAATCTTCATGATGATTTCTAACTTTTTTAAGTGAAACAGTTGGATGTTGCGAATATAAGTGCTTCCGCAGATTTGAGGATCCTCCACCTACAAAGTAATCAAAATAATGAATGCTTTTTTGGTAGACACAACCTTACCTTTATAGGAGATAACTCTTTACAAATGTTGCACTTAGCACTTTCTGAATTTATTTCGGTAAAATGAGACCAGACATCGCTCCTCTTCTGCGACATTTTAATTTTTTGTATAAATTGTTTTTATTTTTAAGTTTTTTACAAGTTTCTTTACAAATTTTTATTTTGATTTGACATTTTTTTTGTTAAAAAAAATTGTATATTTAGCAGAGTTGCATTTTTATACTATAGCCGTTAAATTTAAACAGATTATGTTGTACTTATTTAACTCAAAAGTATTGAGTAGTTACCTTTTAGTATTGAGTACCCAAAAATTAAGGTAAATACTCGATACTCGATACCCACTACTCAATACTTTAACAGCACTAGTAGTTAGTTAGTTAGTTAGTTAGTTAGTTAGTTAGTTAGTTAGTTAGTTAGTTAGTTAGTTAGTTAGTTAGTTAGTTAGTTAGTTAGTTAGTTAGTTAGTTAGTTAGTTCGTTAGTTTAGTTAGTTAGTTAGTTAGTTAGTTTAGTTAGTTAGTTAGTTAGTTAGTTCGTTAGTTCGTTAGTTCGTTCTTCGTTCGTTTCGTTAGTTCGTTCGTTCGTTCTTTCGATTCGTTCGTTCGTTCGTTCGTTCGTTTCGTTCGTTCGTTCGTTCGTTCGTTCGTTCGTTCGTTCGTTCGTTCGTTCGTTCGTTCGTTCGTTCGTTCGTTCGTTCGTTCGTTCGTTCGTTCGTTCGTTCGTTCGTTCGTTCGTTCTTTCGTTCGTTCGTTGGCGCCGCTCTTGCCTCCCTGACTTTTTCTTCGCCTTTGTCCCCCTCTTCCCTTCCCTTTAGTACCAATGAGTATATTCAGACACAAAATGATCGTACTTGCAATAGGGGGCATGGAACCTACCACTTATGAGATACTGTTAGAGATTGTTATACCTGAGAAACTATTAAAGCTGGACTCGTTCAATTTTGCTTAAAGAGGGCTCAAGTAAACCAAACAAACTGCATTGATAGAGAATATTTGAGGAAAATTTTAGTTCTTAAACTATTCCAGTTACTTAATTTTAAAAAAATGTTTAAACTATTTTATATCGCTAAAAATTTATCCTAATTAGCTTTAAATTAATTTCCAAAAAATCACGTTAATTTTGAAATTTTTTACAAAATTAATTACATTTTCTTAATTAATTAGTATTATGTATTTACATTGAAACACATCATTTTTGGTTGAGTGTACTTGAAATTGGTCTTTAGATTGATTATATAGACAAACACGCATTGTGTCATACTTAAAAATTGTAAAGCTGAATTAAAAAACGAAATAAAAAAAAAACATATTTCACACTACAACAAATAATTTTCAATTTCTGTTTTGATGACAACATCCACCACCACACCATCATCGTTTATTCACAAAGCCGGTTGAGAAAATACAAAAAAAAAAAAAAAATATATTGAAATATTTAAAAATAAATTCATGAGTTTCTGTACAATAACAAATTTGTATTTGTTTGAATACTACGACAGAGTACTACGCTTAAAACTGGAGGCATATTGGATTTGTTACAAGTGTTTAATTTGAAAAAGTATGATTGAATATTGCCGAAGAAGATATGGTGTATTTGAGTGCTCCAAAACAAAACAGAGCTTAATAGAAAGCTTTTAACTTTTTTTCTCAGACATTAATATTTTTAAGGTTTACGTATGAGTTGAAGAACTAAGATCCACTATAAACATATAATAGTAAAATTTAACAAAAAACAGCTTTTCATAACACTTTCACTTAAAAGCTTTTTTGATATTTTTTACCAATATATATTCTGTGAATGTACATTCCTTTTTAACTCAAGCTTTTTTGGACGAATCCCACATATATATAATTGACTCAGTCGGAAACTTTAAAATTGTTGAAAGAAGAAGCTTTTCATTAAACTTTAGCTAAAAAACTTTTTATAGTTCTTTAACTCAGACGGTAACTTTAAGAAGCTTTTCAATAAACTTTAAAGCTTTTCTGATAAAATGTTATAATGCATATTACCGGAATGGGTTTTAGTTTTATAACTAAGATGGAAACTTTAAAATTTATCAAAAAAGCTTTTCAGCGAACTTTAACCAAAAAGCTTTTAAATAAATTTTCCTAATATATTGCCTGAATGAATGTTATTAGCTCTTTAATTCAGACGAAAACTTTAACTTTTAACAAAAAAGGCTTTTCAGCAAACTTTAACTAAAAAGCTTTTTGATAAATTTTTGTAACACTTTGCCTGAATGGATCTTAGTTCTATAACTCAGACTGAAATTTTAAAATTTATCAAAAAAGCTTTCAGATTACTTCAACTAAAAGCTTTTTTTCATAAATTTTATTAATATATCCCCTAAAATGTTGTTTAATTCAGACGGAAATTTTAAAATGTATCAACAAAAAAAGCTTTTTAGCAAACTTTAACCATAAAAGCTTTTCTGATAAATTTTAGTAAAACATATTGCCTGAATGGATCTTAGTTCTATAACTAAAATGGAAATTTTAAAATTTATCAAAAAAGCTTTTCAGCGAACTTTAACCAAAAAGCTTTTTTGATAAATTTTATTAATATATACTGAATGGCTATAAGTTGTTTTACTCAGCAGGAAATTTTAAAATTTATCAAAAAAAAAAAAAGCTTTTTAGAAAACTTTAACTAAAAAGCTTTTTTCATAAATTTTACAAATATATACTGCCTGAATGGATTTTATTTCTTAAACTGGGAGAAGGAAAACTTTAAAATTTATCAAAAAAAGCTTTTTAGCAAACTTTAAGTATAAAGCTTTTTTGATAAATTTTACTAAAACATATTGCCTGAATGGTTCTTAGTTCTGTAACTGAGACAAAACCTTCAAAAATTTATAAATATCTTGAGAATAAATTAAGATTGTCCTAACTGAAAAGCTTTCGTTCAACTGCAATGCATTAACTAAAGTAGGGTAATGCATTATTCGACTATAACCTCAATTAACTTTATATTAAGCATGAGTATTTTTAAAAAAATATTTTGTATTCAAGTTAAGCGTTAATCAAGTATTTTTTTCTTGAATTAAATTTATTAGTTTGAGTGTGTGTGTGTGATTATACACTGGCATAGAAGTTCGTAGCTGACCTTCGAAAGTCTGGTCGGGAATATTGAATTTTATTCAGTTTTAATTAAAAGAGTAACATCTTGTTTTTTTTTTCTTTCTTGAGAGAGAGCGATAGTAGAAGCTTAAAAGAGAAATCAACTGAAAATGACAAATAAATAATTTAATTTATTGAAAAAAAAACATCAAATGAAAGATGTTTGCAAAAACAATAATCAATATAGCAAAAGTAAAAAAAATTCATAAAAATTTATTTTGGAACAAAATTTTTTAAATTTAAAACTTTTTAATATCTTATCTTTTATGAAAATAAAACATTCTTTTTACAAATATTTTTCTATAAATGCATTATTATATTAATTATAAACAAAGTTCAAAATGACCACCTTCATTATTAATTTTATTTTCAAAAATTAATAAACTCATAAGTCAAATAATTTATTTTTAGAATGTAACTGGTTTTTTTTAAATGCGTGTTTTAAATCTAAATAATTATATATACAAATTTGCCATTCACTTCACAAAACGAAAAAAAATAAAACAACAAAAAAAGCTCTTAATACTATTATTAATTCTATTTACTTTTGTTTAAATATTTGTTTATCGATTTTTTTTTCACTAATTTTATTTTATTTTTTTAAATTGTGGTTTTCTTTGAACAGGAAATACTTGGTGAATCTGAAGAACTTAAATCATCACATAAAGATATGAGGCGCTCTCAAAATCAATCGTCACATTCCTTAGGGAAGTACACCAACCCTCGGCGGAGGCCATACAGGCCAAATTGGATAACTTAGTTAAGCAACAAAACGAGTAAGTACTTAAACTTAAAAAGGTTTTTAAAAGTAATTTTCCAAAATTCTAAACCAGCAACGGTTCAAATGTGATTTATATAGGTGATTCATCAAAAGAGCTTAAAGCTCTTTTCTAAATTCCAAAACCTCTAGCTTTGTACATGCTACATTAAGCCTCGGAATTGAAAATCCAAAAGCTTTTATATATTGCTTAATATTGATCAACAATAAAAGCTTAAAGTAGACATTTTAATAAAGCTCAAGCTGGACTTAATATATCTACGATTAGAGCTCGTGTTAATCCTTTAATAATCAACTTAATATATTTATATACTTGATACAGTTGAAGCACAATTTAGATTACTTATAGACCTATGACTAAAGCACAACCTAAACTGTTCATAGACCTAATGTTGGAACTGTTGGAGCTCATTTTAGATTACTTATATACTTACGATAGAAGCTTGACTTATTATTCAATCGGATCTACAATTGAAGCTTAATGTTGTCTATTAACGAACCTCAAGCACATCTTAGAATACTTATTGAACTATAAGAAAAACTCGTCTTAGACAGATGTTAGAACTATAATTGAATCTCGACTTAGGCTACTTATAAACCTGTAATTGATGCACAACTTAGACTACTTAAAGACCTGAAGTTAAAGCTCGTCTTATACCCATATAGACCTATGATTGAATCTCGACTTAGGCAACTTATAGACCTGCAATTGAAGCACGACTTAGACTACTTATAAAGCTATAATAAAAGCTCTTCTTCGACAGATGATAGACCTATGATTGAATCCCGGCTTAGACTACTTCTAAAGCTGCAATTGAAGACCAACGTAGTCTAACCTAAAGACCTGAAATTAAAGCTCAACTTTGACTATTTAAAGACCTACGATTGAATCTCAACTTAGACTACTTTTACAACTATGCTTAAAGCTCGACTTAGACTACTTTTGGGGCTGTAAATGAAGCTCGCCGTAGTTCACTTTTAGAGCAACAAATAAAGCTCAACTTTAACTACTAAATGATAGAATCTCAACTTAGACTATATAGAGATCTAAGATTGAATCTTAACATAGACTACATATACAGTAACAATTGAAACTTGACTTTGACTATTAACAGGCCTACAAAATTCCACTTAGACTTCTTACAGAGCAACATTTTAAGCTTTACTTAGACTTCCTTCAGAGCAACAATTAAAGCTTGACTTGCTTGAATATGTACGGACCTACATTTTAAGCTCCATTAAGACATCCTACAGAGCGACAATTGAAGCTCGACTTAAAGTACTTACAGAACTACATTTTAATCTCTACTTAGACTTTCTGCAGAGCAACAATTGAAGCTTTAATTTGACTACTTATAAACCTACAATTTAAAACTCTACTTAAACTTATTACAGAGCAACAATTGAAGCTTGACTTTGACTACTTTTAGACCTAAAATTTAAGCTCTACTTATATTTCTTACAGAGCAACAATTGAAGCTTGACTTTGACTACTTAATGGCCTACTTTTTAAGTTCTATTTAGACTTCCTGCAAAGCAATAAGTAAAGCTCGACTTTGAATATTTACAGAAATTCATTTTAGGCTCGAGTAACATATTTACAGAAATTCATTTTAGTACAGAGTAACAGTTAAAGCTTAACTTTGACTACTTACAGATCTAAATTTTATGATCTATTTAGACTTCTTACAGGGCAACAATTGAATTTCGGCTTAGACTACTTACAGACCTACAATTTAAGCTCCGATTAGACTTTTTACAGAGCAACAACTGAAGCTTCCGCTTTAACTATTCGCAGACTACAGTTTAAGCTCTACTTAGACTTCCTATAGAACAAGAATTAAAGGTTAACTTTGACTACTTACAGGCCTACATTTTAAGCTCCTCTTAGACTTCATACAGAGCAACAATTAAAGCTCAACTTTGACTACTACAGATCTATATTTTAAACTCCATTTAGACTTCCTACAGACCAACAATTGATGCTCAACTTTGACTACTTTCAGGCCAACATTTTATGCTCCATTTGGACTTCCTACAGAGCAACATTGAAGCTCGACTTAGACTACTTACAGACCTATAATTTAAGCTCCACTTAGACTTTTTACAGAGCAACTATTGAAGCTCGATTTTGACTTCTTACAGACCTACTACCACTTAGACTTCTTACGGAGATTAAAGATCAACATAGACAACTTATGGATCTTCGATTGGATCTCAATAATAGCTCCATTATAGAACTACCATTAATGCATAACTTATACTGTTTTCAGATCCACGAAAAAAGCTCAATTTAGACAGCTTTACAACATACTATAAAAGCTTAAATAAAACTACAATTAAAGCTCAGCTTATACATTATTTACCCCTGAGATTAGAGCTCAACTCAGACTACTTAAAGAAGTACGATTGAAAGTAGTCTTAGACTAATTAAGGACTAACAATGAAAGCTTAATTTAGAACTATTTACAGACCTACGATTGAAGCTCAAAAGATATAACACAATTTAAGCTCTGTTTAGACTATTAAGAGCTCTAAAATTAAATCTTGACTTAGACCTATAAAAGTCCCAAGATAACTACGATTTTATCTCAGCCTACATTACTTATTGATCAAGAATTATAGCTCAAACTAAAGCTCAGCTTAAACACCATTTAGCTCTGTGATTACAGCTCATCATAGACGAATTAAAGAACTATGATTGAGGCTAGTCTTTGACAATTTACGGACTTAAAATATAAGCTTTATTTAGTGTTATTTACAAAACTACGATTAAAGCTTAAACGAGACTACTTAGAGAATTACAATTCAAGCTTTATTTAGATTGTTTGAACTATTAAAAGCTCTGTAATTAAAATCTTGTCTTAAATTACTAGAAAACTAGAGTTGCGGATTAAGAATCCATGATATGAAATTTAAACTTTTACAATCTTTCACGAGCGAATCTGCAATGAGAATTCGTTTCTTTCGCGAGTGAATATTGACAAGAAATTAACAATCAAATTTAAAATAAAAGAGAATTTTGGGGAAAAAATTTGACTTGAATTAGTAAGAATCGAATGATAAGAAAAAATTCTCGAATTTATATATTCGCGAGTGAGAAATAATAAAACGAAAGAATAACAAACTGTATTTGCATAGCAAAGTCAGACATATTGACAATTAGAAACCTTGAAGTCCATTTTATATATTTATTTAAAACTTTAGAATTTTGTTGTTTATTAAAACATTTGCACTTAACAAATTATTTACAAAGTCTTAAAAAGGTATTTAAATAATGACAGACACATAATTGTAGTTAATTAGAGAAATTTCTCATTATCTTAAAATTTAATAATATTAACCTAAGTATGTATATGTATGTGTTTTGTTTATTTACATACTTTGTTATTGTTTAAAGAAAATACACTTGCCGGCAAAATATGAAGTATAGAAATAAAAAGAAAGTGTTGAAATTTAGTATTTAAACTCAGAATGGGGGGCAGAAATTAACATAAATTTATCGTCAATATACTTTAACATAATTTCCAATATGTTAAACTATAAATATGTATTTATGTCTTCTGCATTACACTGCAGTTCTACGCTTAAATGTCGAACAAGTAGTTGGCGTGTTAGTTGTCACGTTCGATTAGGTCCCAATCTATTAGTTTGACGTTTGAACGAAATAAAAGTTAAAAAAAACACATTTTCAGTTCTGTGTATTTGAACAATAATACCAAAATAACGTATAAAATGAACAAACAATTAAACAAACAAAATAAAACATAAAATTGAAACGCAAAATGTATATTTTGTCTAAAATCTGTTGAAAGGAGAAAAAATGATGTCATATTTTTGAGTAAAGTTGTTTTTCAAAAAAAAAAAAAAAAAAAAAACTCAAATGTATTTTTATAAATTACTAAATTTGTATTTGTTTATCTATTTTACTGTCCGTCTGGCTGGTTGGCTAGCGGCGTTTGATATTGAAATGCTGTAATTGATTTAAAAATAATTGCAAATTTCACTTGTAACATTTTCAATATTTATTAATTTTAAATGCAACATTTTCAAATTGCTAATTCTGTAAGACATTTAATTATACCCTACACCACTTCAGTGGGGAGGGTATATTGGGTTTGTGCTGATGTTTGTAACGCATAATAATATTGGTTCTATACCCACCTTAAAGTATACCAATCGGCTCAGAATCATTCTCTGAGTCGATTTAGCTATATCCGTCCGTCCGTCCATGTAAACCTTGTAATCAAACTACAGGTCGCAATTTTGAAGATAATTCAATGAAATTTGGTACATGATCTTCTATTGTCCCAGGGACGAAGCCTATTGAAAATGGTTAAGATCGTTCCATTATTTCACCTAGCCCCCATACAACTGAACCCCCAATAGGGCTTGTAAACCTTGTAATCAAACTACAGGTCGCAATTTTGAAGATAATTCAATGAAATTTGGTACATGATCTTTATTGTCCCAAGGGACGAAGCCTATTGAAAATGGTTAAGATCGTTCCATTATTTCACCTAGCCCCCATACGACTGAAACCCCCAATAGGGCTTGTAAACCTTGTAATCAAACTATAAGTCGGCAATTTTGGAGATAATTCAATGAAATTTGACACATGATATTTTATGGTACCGTAGACGAAGCCTATTGAAAATGATTAACATCGGTCCATTATTTCACCTAGCCCCCATACGACTGAACTCCCCGAATAGGGCTTTTAAAACTTTGTAATCAAACTACAGGTCGCAATTTTGGAGATAATTCAATGAAATTTGGCACATAATCTTTTATGGTACCGTAAACGAAGCCTGTTGAAAATGGTTTACATCGGTCCATTATTTCACCTAGCCCCCATACAACTGAACCCGCCGAATAGGGCTTTTAAGTTCATAATTATGTTTAATATACTCATATATCGACAAAAAGCTGCAAAAACCAAGTTTTTATACAGATTTGATGACCCTCACGAATTCCATAATAATAGGTTCTCATATGACCCTAGCCCCTATGAAAAGCCCCCATCAAAATTTCACTTAAATGTCCACAATTTATTCAACAATAAACGGCTTAAGTATGTATATCTGAGGCAAGGTAACAATTCAATTTAAATGCTTTATCATGGCAAATAAATCACATTATATTTTTGTCAAAGGTGTAGGGTATTATATGGTCGGCCTCGTCCGACTATAATTTCTTACTTGTTTACTTTTATTTTTGTTTTTAAACAATAAAACATTTAAATATTAAAATGTTTTTCAATTCCAAATGACTAATAGTTATTTTATCTATATATTTCCTTTATAATTGAAATTTATAATTCAAAGTCATTTTTTTATGTGATTAAGTTTTTAAGCATTTTTGTCTTTAAAGTTTTAACAGACAGGTTTGGTATGCAATTCGTTTGAAAACGTTAAGACCACCTATAAAAATACAAACTGACTGATATGTAACGTTAAAAAATAGTTAAAGAACTACCAGACAGACCATAATATAGACACTTCGGAAAAACATAATTCCTAAATCTTGAAAAATAGTTTGCATAATTAGTTCCAAATAAATGTTAAATAGTTCAATGTCTTTCTTTTCATACCACATTAGACAAATAGTCTTCTAGATCCAAATGATATTTGAATTTCCTCATCTTCACTTTCATGTACATACATATACATATATGTTCTAATTGTGCTGTTCACATTCTTTGGATACTTTCTTCTACTATTTAGTACAGTCGTCTATAAAGTTGTTAATGGGTTTTATTTTAGTGCGACGTTAAAACAAAATGATTTTATTTCAAGTTTGACAATTTTTTTCTTTCAATTTGCATCTGTCTCTCTAATTGTTTTGTTAAAATTAGAATATGAGAATTTTTCTTTTTAAAGTTTTAGAATTATTTTTATTTTTGCATTTTACAAATTTCTCTTCTTTTTACCATCTGTGTGTGAGATCATTGACAATAGATAAGTTTAAGAATAGAAAACAAATTAGGGTGGTGGCAAAAAGTTTGGGTTTAAAGTTAAAGAAGTCAGAGTTACTTACTAATCTAATTAGATCATAAACTAGCCTATAGACTAGACTATAGACTAGACTATAGACTAGACTATACACTAAACTATAGAGTAAACTATAGACTATACAGTAAACTATAATCTAAACTATAGACTAGACTATAGAATAGACCATAGACTAGACTATAGACTCGACTATAGAGCAAACTATAGACTATACAGTAAACTATAATCTAAACTATAGACTAGACTATAGACTTGACTAAAGACTAGACTATAGACTAGACTATAGAATAGACTATAGACTTGACTAAAGACTAGACTATAGACTTGACTATAGAATAGACTATAGACTAGACTATAGACTAGACTATAGACTAGACTATAGACTAGACTATAGACCAGACTATAGACTAGACTATAGACTAGACTATAGACTAGACTATAGACTAGACTATAGACTAGACTATAGACTAGACTAGACTATAGACTAGACTATAGACTAGACTATAGACTAGACTATAGACTAGACTATAGACTAGACTATAGACTAGACTATAGACTAGACTATAGACTAGACTATAGACTAGACTATAGACTAGACTATAGACTAGACTATAGACTAGACTATAGACTAGACTATAGACTAGACTATAGACTAGACTATAGACTAGACTATAGACTAGACTATAGACTAGACTATAGACTAGACTATAGACTAGACTATAGACTAGACTATAGACTAGACTATAGACTAGACTATAGACTAGACTATAGACTAGACTATAGACTAGACTATAGACTAGACTATAGACTAGACTATAGACTAGACTATAGACTAGACTATAGACTAGACTATAGACTAGACTATAGACTACTAGAGACTAGACTATAGACTAGACTATAGACTAGACTATAGACTAGACTATAGACTAGACTATAGACTAGACTATAGACTAGACTATAGACTAGACTATAGACTAGACTATAGACTAGACTATAGACTAGACTATAGACTAGACTATAGACTAGACTATAGTCTAGTCTATAGCCTAGTCTATAGTCCATAGACTATAGTCCATAGACTAGTCCATAGACTAGTCTATAGACTAGACTAGACTAGACAGTTAATTCTATTAAGTGTATAGTTTAGTCTAAAGTTTAGTCTATAGTCTAGTCTGTAGTCTATATTCTAGTCTAGTCTATAGTCTAGACTATAGTTTAGTCTATAGTTTAGTCTATAGTTTGGTCTATAGTTTAGTCTATAGTCTAGTCTATAGTCTAGGACTTGGTTATAGACTAGACTATAGACTAGACTAAACTATGGACTTGGTTATAGACTAGACTAAACTATGGACTTGGTTATAGACTAGACAATAGACTAGACTACAAACTGGACTATAGACCAGACTAAAGATTAGACTATAGACTAGACTAAAGATTAGACTAAAGACTTGAACTATACACTAAACTATAGACTACACTATAGTGTTGTCTATAGTGTAGACTAAACTATAAACAGGAGTATGCTATAGTCCATAGTTTACTCTATAGTTTAGTCTATAGTATAGTCTATAGTGTAGTTTATAGTTTAGTCTATAGTTTACTCTATAGTTTAGTCTATAGTCTAGTCTAGAGTTTAGTCTATAGTTTAGTCTATAATTCAGTCTGTAGTTTAGTCTAAAGTTTAGTCTATAGTCTAGTCTATAGTTTACCCTATTGTTTAGTCTATAATCTAGTATATAGTTTATAGTTTACGCTATATTTTACTTTATACTTTAGACTATAGTTTAGTCTATAGTTTAGTCTATAGTCTATTCTATAGTGTATTATACAGTTTACTCCATAGTTTACTCCATCTACAGTCTAGTTTATAGTCTAGTCTATAGTCTAGTCTGTAGTCTATTCTATAGTCTAACCTATAGTTTAACCTGCAGCCTAGTCTTTAGTCTAGTCTATAGTGTAGTCTAGAGTCTAGTCTATAGTCTAGTTTATAGTCTAGTCTATAGTCTATTGTATAGTCTATAGTCTAGTCTATAGTCTAGTGTATAGTCTAGTCTATAGTCTAGTCTATAGTCTAGTCTATAGTCTAGTCCTAAAGTCTAGTCCTATGTCTAGTCTATAGTCTAGGCTATAGTCTAGTCCTATGTCTAGTCTATAGTCTAGGCTATAGTCTAGTCTATAGGCTAGTCTATAGTGTAGTCTATAGTCTAGTCTATAGTCTAGTCTATATTCTAGTCTATAGTGTAGTCTACAGCCTAGTCTATAGTCTAGTCTATAGTCTAGTCTATAGTCTAGTCTATAGTCTAGTCTATAGTCTAGTCTATAGTCTAGTCTTTAGTCTAGTCTATAGTCTAATCCTATAGTCTAGTCTATAGTATAGTCTATAGTATAGTCTATAGTCCAGTCTATAGTCTAGTCTATAGTCTAGTCTATAGTCTAATCTATAGTCTAATCTATAGTCTAGTCTATAGTCTATATCTATAGGTCCTAGTCTATAGTATAGTCTATAGTATAGTCTATGTCCAGTCTATAGTCTAGTCTATGTCTAGTCCACGATGGTCCTTCAAACCAGAAAAGTTGTATTTTATACCAAAAGCTTTGAATATAAACCAAATTTTCTCGCTTTATTTGAGGTACCTCCCTATTTCAGATACATACACACGTAACAACTTTTAATAGTATACACGCACATGTAAGCTACGTAGATACCGGCAATTCTTCTTTTTGCCGCTCTCTAACAACAGCAGCAACACTATTTGTACTCTTTTTTGTGTTTTTAACAATAAAAACAGAAATATACCACCACAGTGTGGTTTGTGAGCCACTTGAATTTTATTGCAGTGCAATTGAACAAAACAAAAAAATTGTTTTATTTATTTTGTTTGTGTTTTTTTTTTTTTTGTTTTCGTTTATTATTTATTTTAGTTTTGTTTGTTTGTTTAATCATATGAAAAATTTGTTGTTGTTTTTTTTTTGCTTTCATTTATTTTTTGCTGTTTTTTGTTGTCAACGGCAATGAGGTAATCGCGTAATTATAAAATATACTACTACTATACTGTAAGAGTAAGAGACATAGTGTTAAATTTTAGTATTTAAATTATTTTGAAATATTATTATTATTATTTTTGTTGTTTTTGTTGTGTCTAGTTATTGTTTATAACAGTTTGTTTTTTTTATATAGTTTATTATTAATTTAAAATGAGCAACGGGTTATGTAGGGAGAAAGAGAGCGAAAGTTTTAGAAAATTCAAGAGATTTTTAGAATGTTTTTTTGTTGTGGTGTTTGTGGTTTAAAATAACCGGCTTTTTTTGAATAATTATTAGCAACAAATTGTTTTATGCTGTTAGAATTAGTGGGGTTATCTTAGAAATATTTGGATAAAAGTTTTTTTTTTTTTGTTTGCAAGCTTTTTATATGAAAATTTTAATTTCTTTTAAGTTTTAATTTATTATCTGGAAATATTTCCGAATATTTTTTTTAATGGTTTTTTAGTTTTTTTTATATGTTTCACTTACCATTTGATAAATTGTTTCCGCATGAATGTTGTGAGTTAATTTGTTTAAAAAGCTCTCTTAAATTTTGTATCCAAAGCTTTAATGGAGGTGAATTTCTTTGCTATTTAAGAGATTTAATTTTTCATACAAGTTGAGTTTTTTTTTTTGTTTGGGTGAATTTTAAACAATTGTTTTTGTATTTTGCCAAAAAAATAATGACTACATCTTAGCGATCACTACATTTAGCTATTTCCGTATATTTTCACTGCAAAGCATTCAGTTTTAAAATAGTCATAGAAATAAGCAGACGTGTTTTTACTGGATGGCTGGAAGTTTTAATTGATTATAAAAAATAAAAGCTGAAATAAAAAGCAAAAAAGGAGAAAAAGAATATATAATATATACTACACGCATAAAGAGACTTATTTAAGATATCTAGTAGTAGAAAAAAAAAGAAAGCAAGAAAAAGTACCAGAAAAAAAGTGACAACTAATTAAATAACCACAATTCAAAGAGCAAACTACAAGTATTTATTGTCCCAAAAAAAAAAAAAAAAAAAAAACATAATTACTTTTTGCTTAATAATAACTAAATAATTTCTTTGATTTTTATTTTCTTAAAGATTTTTGAAGCAAAATACACACTTTTTTTCGTCAGCAAGGAGTTGCATTAATCATAACGTCTGCTTGTGGATTACCAAGGCGTATGATTAATGCTTATTTAAGCGGCTTGCAACTAAAACTGCAAAGGAAAACAAGTTTTTATTCAAAAAATTTTTTTTTGGTGTTTTACACACTCCAACCTTTTTTGCATTTAAAAATTAAGGTTGTGTTGTAGTGTTTTTTTGTTAAAAAAAAATTTTGTATATATATAAAACATTGGCCGTTTAGATTTCAATACCTACAACAACCTACTTTAAAAATCCTATATTTTTTTTGTAAAACCAACAAAAAAAAACAAAAAACTTGTTACTTGAGACGTCTACAAAACAAGGTGGGTTCTAAGAACAAAACCAAAGCTTATAAAACCACTGTTTTAAACTCTTCTTTTTGTGAACAAAAAGCAGCTGAACAAGTTAGTTATTAATTCAGTTCAGTTGCGGAATTCTTAAAAATTAACGCGTGTCAGGTCGTTTACTCTTTTTTCTTTTCCTTTTTTGGTGTTAAAAACATCCCCTTTTCTTTCCCCTTAAATATTATATTAAACAAAATTGACCTAAATATTTGTTAGTTGTCTAGTAACAAACATTGATCAAACTAGAGCAAAAGAAAGCAACCAAAAAGTAACTTAAACAACAATTTTGTACAAAATTCAAATTAAGCCATAAACAAAATTTCTTTAAATATCATTAAAAATGCCAGAAAATAAGTTTAAAAAAAACATAAAACTTAAACTTTCTATTTAAAGTCTGCACTTTTGTAGAATGGTTGGGAATGGTGTTAGTAATTTCTTAAGGAAAGTTCATTGTTTAACAACAACAAGTTTTAGAAGACCCCCAGATATCTTAGGCAAGCAAATGAGATATAATTTCTTAATATCGAGCCCTAAGCTATGGAGTTAAGAGCAAAATTAAGAAAAAAAAAAACAAGATTTCTTTAGAAACTGTACATAATTCGGATAGTTTTTCTATATGTAAAGAGATGTACTTAGGCAATATGTATAGCAAATGAAAGATATTTAAAAGACCTTTCATATGATATACATATTGTCTAAAAAAATAATTATATATTCGAAGATATAAAAAAAAATCCGAAAAAAATAAATTTTTTCAAGATCTAAATATAATTCAGATATTTTTTCGATATATTTAGATAAACATAGGCAATATGTATATCAAATGAAAGATATTCAAAATACCTTTCAGTTGATATACATATTGTCTAGGAAAAGTCTTATATGTTCAAAGATATAATAAAAAATCCAAAAAAAAAATTAAGATTTTTTTCAGAATCAGAATACATTTCGCAAGTTATTCTATATATATAGATATACATAAGCCATATGTATAACAAATCAAAGATATTCCAAATACCTTTCATTTAATATGCATATTGTTTAGGAAAAGAATTATATATTCGAAGATATAAGCAAAGCATCCGAAAAAATCTAACTTTTTTAGGAACTGAATATTTTCAGATATTTTTTCTATATATTTCAATATACATAGGCAATATGTATAGCAAAAGAAAGATATTCCAAAGACCTTTCATTTAATAGGAATATTGTCTAAGAAAATAATTGTATTTTCAAAGATATAAGCAAAATTCCGAAAAAAATAAGATTTTTTCAGAATCAGAATATATTTCGGATGTTATACTATATATATGGCTTTACATAAGCGATATGTATATCAAATGAAAGATATTCGAGACATCTTACATTTGCTATACATATTGTCTAAGAAAAGAATAATATTTTCGAAGAAAATTCCGAAAAAACCTAGTTTTTTCCGGAATCAAAATATATTTCCGAAGGTTTTATATATATGTAGATATGCTTAGGCAATATGTATATCAGAAGAAAGGTATTGAAAAGAGCTTTCAGTTGATGTACATATTGTCTAGGAAAAGATTTATATTTTCGAAGATATAAGCAAAATTTCGAATAAATCAAGATTTCTTCAGAATAAGATTAAATTTTGGATTTTTCAAATATTTCGAATAGGCAATATGTATATCAAATGAAAGCTATTTAAAAGATCTATCAGTTGATATACATATTGTCTAGGAAAATAATTATATTTGAAGATATAAGCAAAAATCCGAAAAAACCCAAGTTTTTTTCAGAATCAGAATATATTTCGGATGTTTTTCTATATATTTAGATATACATAGGCAATAAGTATATCAAATGAAAGATATTCAAAAGGTCTATCATTTGATATAGATTGAGTCTGTAAAATAAGCTACTTGTTAAAGAAATATCCAAAATTATGTTAAAAACTAGAATTTTGAGGATTTTACTCATATCTTTAACATTTTTGAGCAGAATTGAGAATTTAAGAAAATTCTTTAACTGTCTGCCTATAATTTCCCTAACACACTTATTTTCTTAAAAAATATTCCAAATTTTATGATTTCCAACCATAAAATTCTATAAATCTTTTAAGGAATTTAAAAAAATTTATTTCTTCAGAAAAAAATTATTACGCCTTAAAATTAAACCAAATATTAATTGTTGTTGTTTTAGTTTCAAAAAAAAAAAAAAAAATTATACAAAAAACTCTTTTTTCTTTTCTAATGGCAGTTTGCCAACTAGAATAATATCGAGAATAAACACAATATTTTTTTCTTTTTGGTTAATCTTTCAAAACACATCATCATAGTTTTGACACTTTTTTCTTGTTGTAGCTGAAATGATAATTTCATTTCAAATTTTTATTTCGATATTTTTTTCAAATGTTTGCTGCTGCTGTTATTTATTTTCACTTTTCAAGTTGTTGTAAAGGTCGCTGTCATTTGTAATTAATTATAAAAAATAAATACAACAACAATAGCAAATTTTTTTGAGACCATTTACATTTAGTATTTGAAGGTTGTTGTACTTTTAATGGTATGTAGAATTAAAAAAAACATTTGAGTTTATTTTGCTCTTATTTTTAAACAAATTTCCAATTTCATGGTGATGAAATAGATGTAAACTTTTTTTCTTTAGGTTTAAATTTTTATTTTTTTAATTTACTACAGAATTAGTTTTGGGATTAAAAGGAATTTTATCTTCACTAAGGAATTTTTTTTGTTTGATGTTCTGAAGATTAAAAAATATATTTTCAAAATATTTACAATATGTCTGTGTTGAAAACAAGTTTCTGAAATATTTAATATTTATTTCAAATGAAAGATATTTAAAAGACATTGTCTAGGAAGAAAATTATATCTTCAAAGATATAAACAAAATTCCGAAAAAATCAAGATTTTTTCAGAATAAAAATATATTTTGGATGTTGTTCTATATATATTGATATACATAGGCAATATGTATATCAAAAGAAAGCTATTAGAAAGAACTTTCATTTAATATACATATTGTCTAGAAAAACAATTATATGTTCCAAGATATAAGTTAAATTCCGAAAAAAAACAAGATTTTTTCAAGATCTAAATATATTTCAAAAATGTTTTCTATATATTTTGATATACATAGGCAATATGTATATCAAATGAAAGATATTCAAAAGACTTTTCATTTGATATACATATTGCTCAAGAAAATTCCGAAATTTTTTTTTTCACAATTTGACTATATATTCTCGGATGTTTTTCTAGATATATAAGGGCAATATGTATATAAAAAAAGCTATTGAAAATACCTTTCATTTAATATAGATTTTGTATTGAAAAATAATTATGTTTTTTAAATGTAAAGACATTTCAAGTTAGCGATAGTTTTAGATGCTTAAATCTCTGTCAGATCGTTAAAGTCCGGGGTGGCAATAAAACGTTCCATATTTTGAACGGATAATTGAACTGAAAACCTTGTCTTAAGTCTCAATAAAACCAAATTGTAGTATAATTAATGAAAAAAACATTTAAGGCAAAGAATTATCTGAAAAAGCATATATTGCGACTAATAAGACTTCAGTTTAATTACAAGTTTCGTCATAGTTACAACGTTACATTTTTGAATAGAATATTGAATAGAAAACTTTGCCTGAGGTCCCAAGAAAACTAAATTCTAATAAAATTAATGAAAAAGCATTTAAGGCAAACAAATTTCTGAAAAAGCAGTTAACTATCGACTGATAAGACTTTAGTTTAATTAAAATTTTCGTCATAGTTACAACGTTCTAACTTTGAACATAATATTCAATGGAAAACCTTGCCTGGAGTACCAAGAAAACTAAATTGTTGTATAATTAATAAAAATCATTTAAGGCAGAGAAATTTTTTGAAAAAATAACATCTTACTACCGACTGATTAGACTTCAATTTAATTAAAATGTTCGTTATAGTTACAACGTTTTATTTTTGAACAGAATATTGAATGGCCTGAGGTCACAAAAAAACTTAATTCTATTAAAATTAATTAAAACTTATTTAAGGCAAAAAAAAATTCTTTAGAAAACTTCTTATTATCGATTGATAAGACTTTAGTTTAATTAAAATTTTCATCATGGTTACAACGTTCTAACTTTGAATAGAATAATGAATGGAAAACCTTGCCTGAGGTCCCAAGAGATCTAAATTGTAGTATAATGAATGGAAACTCATTTAAGGCAAAGAAATTTCTTTAAAAAAACATCTTACTATCGCCTGATAAGACTTCGGATTAATTAAAATTTTCATCATAGTTACAACGTTCCATCTATGAACATGGAAAACCTTGTTTGATGGTGCCAAGAATACTAATTTGGTAGTATAATTAATGGAAACTCATTTAAGGCAAAGAAAAACAACGAACTAACTAACGACTCATGTAACTTCAGTTTAATTAAAATATTTGTCATAGTTACAACGGTTTAATTTTGGAATAGAATATTGAATTAAAAACCTGGCCTGAGGTCCCAAGAAAACTAAATTGTAGTATAATTAATGGAAACTTATTTAAGGCAAAGAAATTTGTAAACTAAAGTTGATTAAGGCGTCTTCAGTTTAATTAAATGTTTCGTCATAGTTACAATTTCGATTTAAAATATTACTAAGGGGAACAAAACTTTTTGTTAGAGTTAGTTTTTTGGAAAAAAAGCTATTACAATTTTAAACTACATATTTTGAAGAAAATCATTTATCAAAATTTTTTTTCCCAAAACTTAAAATAAAACAAATAACACGCGTTTAGCCACTACATACTAACTAAATTTAAAATCTGCAGTAAAAAATTTCCTCTACTAGATTTGTTGACATTATTATTTAATTGTCTCTGATAATTTAGTTTCCAAAAAAGGTGTGTCTGTCTCTTTCACTTTCTATGAACGAAATAAATAGCGATTGCCTGCTATCATCAAAATCATGACGTATGCCTTTTTTCACTCTAAATTTGAATACTACAACTGATTCATACCAAAAATTACTAAATATTGAATATGTATTCAAAATCCATAGTAACAGCAATAGCTACTTGAAAAAATTTTTTATTAAAATTTGTTGTTATTGTATGTTGGTTTAATTAATAAATTTTATGAACAAGTAAGCGCAAAAAGAAAGAAAAATGACGTCATTTATTAAAAATTTCAAAGATAAAAACTGTACGTTTTTTTTTCAATTTTTTCAATTTAATTTCAAGAATTAAAAATAACAAAAAAAACGCATATTAAAATCTAAAAATATAAAAACAAAATAAAAACACACATGATGAACAAAAAAAAAAAAAAAAAAAAAAAAAAAGACTTAAATAATGATGGCGGCTAAATTGAGGACATTTTTAAAGAATTAACAAGAATATAAATAAATAAATAACAAATAAAAACAAAACAAATTAATGTTTAAAACAAAATAAATTGAAAAGAAAATTTGAAAATGCGTTCAAAATTATCTCTTTTATTTGAGAGAGAGAAATTTTTTTTTTTTTCTTGAGAAAATGAGCAAATTTGTTTTTCTCTTGCTTTTGGGAAACATTGTTTAAGGCTAAAAGAAAACTTTTTTTCGGACTTTTTAATGAAATTGAATTTCGAATTTTCGAACTTAAGGCTGTTAGTGATCTTGAAGCTCCATAGGCCCTAGTATACAGTGTAGACAATATTGCGTTGTTCACTTTGAGCATAAACTTGTAGCTAAACAGCCACATTTACTTTTATACACGGCAAAATTGATTTTCAAATCCCAAACAAATCTGATATATATATATATTTTTATTGTGGATATTGTGGAAACAAAACAAAAACAAAAAAATTTTGACTATAATAATTGTGTTATGAATATAGAGCAAGAAATAAGCAGATTGCTAACGCCCCAAATATATACAAACAAAAAACGCCAGCAGACCATTAAAGAGTCATCGTTTTTAGCATTGAGAAAAACTAAAAATTTTCTTCACATTTGACCGCGTGGTTTTTCTTATAAAATTTTCTTATAATTTAACTAAAATTTGCATTTTTTTTCTTTTAAAATTCTTTTTCAACAGATTAAACGACTCTCTGAAAGAAAAGGATAGTCAGGTTGGTCGTGATTTGGATGAAATAGAGGCCATTTTCCATAAAATCTCTGCTTTACAAGATAAATTCAACAGTTTATTGGAGGAAATCCACGCTGTACATGCATTTGATGAGAACATTGTACAAACAGAAAGCAAACTCACAGAATTGGAGCAACAAGTTTTGGCCACAGTTAAGGAAGCACAAAGTTTAATCAAGCACACCAAGGAAACATATTTAAAGAAACAAAATCTAATACCCAGTGATATAGATCAGGAATTTACGGCATTGGAACTACTATCCGAACGTGTACAGGGCAATATGGAAACGAAACAGAAAGAATTCAAACGCGCCAAAACTGTACGTACAGACTATTTGGCGGGCGTAGATGAGATACAAAGATGGCTAATGCAAGCCGAAATGGAGGTACAAGATCGTACCTTGGCACCGGCACAAATGAAAGAACTATTGCATCGTATTAATCAAGAGATAACCGGCATATATGAACGTTTTACCATGGTCAAAACCAACGGACAACTGATCATTGACAATTGTCGCAATAGTGAGGAGAAACTTTTGGTACAGACCACCATAGATCAATTGGCTCAGCAGTTGGGTCAAGTACGCTCCTGGTTAGATGAAAAGAAACAACAAGTGGGTGATAGTTTAGATGCCTGGTCTAGATTTATGAATCTCTATCAGATTGTTATGTCTTGGGTGGCCGATAAACGTCTCTTCCTGGAACAGACTATTGAATTGAAAACCTTGCCTGAAGCCCGCACTAAACTAAATGATTATGTAGTGGCTGTGAAGAGTATTAAACCGATTGTTAAGAATTTAAGCGAAATGGATAAGGAATTGGAACACATTAGTCAGGTAACAACAGTGGGTGATCTCAAGGATAAATTGCAAGAAGCAGAAGAGGCCAAATTAACAGTGGAAGCTGTCTTATTAGAAAGGGTAAGCTGGAAAGGGGAGTTTTGAATATTTAATTTTAAATTGTAACTTATTTTCTTTATAATTTAGAATGCCTTATTGCAAGAAGCTTGTGAAGAATGGGATCAATGTGAACGTAAAATTAAGGACATACGCAGCTGGATAGAAAAGACCAAACAATCTATGGAATCACCACAACATAAAAAGAAACCGCTAAGAGATCAATTGGGCTATTCGGAAAAAACCATGGGCGATATTAATGTACAGAAAACTAAATTAAGACTGTCTATAGAAAAGTTAGAGGTAGGGACCTAAGAAATTGTTTAAACAATTAGATTTAGATTAGATTACTTGATTTTTGTTACTTTTTAGGTACATTTCAAGAATGGCATGGGTGGTGATCCACGCTTAAGTGAAAATGTTGATGAATTATTAAAGGAATTGGATGGTTTGGCGGTATTAGTGAAAACTAAATGCTCTAGCCTAGAAGAGACCCTACAACAAATCGATATATATCAACAGCAAATGCAAACCTTAAGGCAAAAGATCATACAAGAAGAACAACAATTGAGACTGGTAATGGCACCCACCTATTTGCCGCACGAACGTGAACGTGCTATGGCCGAACAACAGGTACGTTTTTATTTAAGTTTAAGTAGTAATTTTTTTTTTTTTGTTTGATTAGGTTTTTTTTTTGTTAAATGAAAGGTTTTTTTTAAAAAAAAAACAGAGTTTAGGTTTAAAAACTAGGTGAAAAGTTATGTTTTAGAGTTTTTAGGAAAATTCCATCATTTTCAAATGCATTTTGTATTTTAACCTGTAGCAAAAAAAAAACTAACTAAACAGCAACTTATTAACTGTTTTGAGAAACTAAGAACACTTAAGCTTTAGTTTTAAACTTTCAAGCAAGGTGGTTTTTTTTTTAACTCCCTTTTTGCACGGTGGCTGCATTGATGATTATTTAAAGTAGTAACATTTAAATATTTGATTTAAAAATTATTTTTTATGTTAAATTAGTTTTCTTTTAGTTTGTTTATATTAAAGCTAAAACGCCTACATTTTTTTCATATAAAATCCCCTACTATATGTTTCTAACTTTCTTTAACTTTATCATTATCATCATCATCTTCCTCATGGTCGTCATATTGCCATACATTTTACTCATTTATAATAATTAATAATTTCCTTTAAAAAAGCATAATCATTATAATCATCATCATCATCATTATTATAATCATCTATATTCCTTCACTTATTTGTATTTGTGTGTGTTTGGTTAGACATTTTAAGAAAATTTAAAAAAAAAAAACTTTAAAAAATTTATTTTATATTCTCCCTAGTAACTTAAATAGACATTTGTTTGAGAAGAAAATTTTCATAAAATATAATTTATCACGTGACACGTGCCAACAACAATTTATCTGAAAAAAGAGGCTAAATTTTGTGTTATACAGACAGACTTTAGAACTTGAGTATTTTTATAAATTGTTTAGCTAATTTTAGATTTTTTTTTCTTTTCGAAAATATATGTATTTTACCTTGAATAGGTTTTTTTCACTTGTTTCAATTTTATTTTAAACTTTAGGAAATATTTTAAAGTTATTGAAATATTTATGGTTAGTTTTTATAATATTTTTTATATATATGTAAAAATTTTATATTGCAAGAATTTTGCAATTAAGGGTAAGTTTTTTTTTTATATACATATTAATTTATAAACAAAAAAAATTTAAATTTTAAATAAAATATATTTCTATTTTAAAATTTTTAACTTGAAAGTCTTAAAATTGTTAGTTTAAATTGTAGCCAGAGACACTTTAAAAGTTGTTAGTTCAAAAATTCAAATTCACTTCATCACTTTTCATCACTTCTTTAAGCACTTATTTACATTCTAAACATAATACATTTCATATGGCTTATTTAATTAGTTTGGTTATGGTTAAAACTTAAAAAAAGCTTTTATTTAGTTTAATAATAATTTCTGTTTTTTTATTATGGGATTTTATTTTTTATATGGTTTTATTTTTAAGTTTATTACTTTTTTTAATTTGGTTTTTATTTTTGACGAAAAAAATATTTTCTTTTTTTTTTTTTCTTTTTATCAACAAAACATTTTCACTCAAAAAATATATAATTTTTATACAAAAAATATAAAAAAAATTTATTTAAACAAACAAAAAACAAAAAAAAAAAACTTGTCAAAAACAAAAACCTGGTGTTGTTGCTCTACTCTGCTAAATAAAAAAAAAAAAAAACAAAACGGTATTGGTATAAATAAATTATTGTCCACATTATCATTTTTATAAAAAAACTAAATTTTTTTATAAACAAATTAACTTAAATAACTCTACACTAAAATAAAACTTTCATTATATTAATGTAACTTTTTAACTGTCTTAATAACTGCTTGTTTAAATGCTTAACCAACTCTTTCACTCTCTCTCTCTCTATTACTCTTACGCTGTTTTTCTCTTTATACATATAATGATTGCCTTCTTCTTTGTGGGGTTTTATGGGGTTTTCTAAAACCTTTATATTAAATGCTTGTATTATATATATATATATATATTATAACTACAACTTTTTTTATACCTTGATGTCTCGCTCTCTCTCTCGTATATTTGTTTATATATATCATTTGTAATGAAACGTTAAAAAACAAAACTCATTAGGCATGTCGGGAACGTGTAAAGAATCTGCACTCAAAAATAACCGCTCGTAATGAACGTATTAAGCTAATGATACATCGTGGCACGCCCGATGAAACTGTATTAGAGTTATAGACCCTTTTATTTTTCTTTATTTTGGAACACCTCTCGTATTCTTTTTGTTTTCATTTAGTTTTAAGTCCTTAATAATAAGCAGCAGCAGCCACCGCTAAATACAAAGCAGTTTTGGTTTTATACTAAATTTCAAAAAAAAAAAAAAAAAAAAAAATTTCATAAAAATTTATTTACAAAGCAAACTCCCATTGCTTTACTTTAAACTAAACTTGATAAACCTCTTCAGTTCCAAGTATTAAACCAAAATGCTTTGTTTTATTAGTTTATAAAAAAAAATATATATATATTTATTATATTATTATTATTTTCTATATATGTATGTGAGTGCATATATATAAAAATTTAATTTTAAAATAAAAAAAAAAAAACAATTTTTAAATTAAAAATCATAAAATTTTTTTTACCCTAAACCCTTCACTCAGTTATGACCTGGTTTATTTAAATAGGTTTTTACTTTTCCTTAGATTTTTAGCTATTGTTAGGAGTTTTTGTTTTTTTCTTAATGTTGTTTTTGTTTAGGTCTTATATAAACTTAAAATGTTCTATCTCACCTAACGTTTTTTTGGCCAATTTCCATATTATTTTCTATTGCCAACGACTAGGCTCTGCGTGCGTCTGTTGATGATATGCAACAAAGATATGATGTAATTGCCGCTCTATCTTATACCCTGGATCCACATTCGGTGGTAGCCACTTCGTCTTCGGTCTCAATGATGTTGAAACCCTCAAAATTAGGTCTAACCTATGCTGAGGTATTAGGTGGTCACTCCTCGCCCAACGAAAGTCAAACTCAAAAAAGCACAAGTCCGGTTTATGAAGGTCAAACTGTTACAACAGAAAAAGAAATGCCTAAAGTGCAGGAAAATGTTAAAACAGAAGAATATATTGATGAGTTTGGCAATAAACGCACAATAATTACCACCACCACAAAGACCACCACCAGCTCGACCACCACTACCAACCTACCAAACGAATATCAATTGTATAAGGCTCGTGAAAGTAATAGGGAATATAAGGAAAATGTTGCACAACATGAATTAAAGGTGGACAGTGAATATGATTATAATGTTCCTACTAAATTAGAAGACCCCCAACAACAACAACAACAACCACAAGTTTATAGACAAGAACCGCAGGTCGGTAAGCATCATATACAAGTGCCTAGAGAGCAGCAAAGAGGTCGTTCACCTAGACGTAAGCAACACAAACCAACACAACGTCATCAACCAAGCGGTAAGGAACAAACAGAAATTAAGATAGAAACCACTAGCACACCCCACTATGAAACGAAAACCAGTGTTAGTGAACAACATACCAGAACAACAACAACACAATTATTGTTGCCCGAACAAGATAGAGCACGCTCAAAGAGCCCCATATGGGTGCCAGGTTCCACCTCATATGCTGAAGTATTAAGAGGTTTGGAATTGGAAAGACTAAGACAGCAATCACTAAAAGAAAATGCTATGTTGCAACAACAGCAACAGGAACAACAACAACCTCAATATGACTTACAAATAGAAACTCGTGTAATACCGCAAGAAACGGTTACAGAAAAGGTGCAGGCGCCTTTACAAAAACCCACAACGGTTAATCAAACTGAGGTTACAAGCGCAACAACAACAACGACAGCAACAGCAACAAGTATGTTAAACTATTACACTGAAAATGTACAGCCTTCATCCTCATCAGCCTCATCTACATCGCCGCTGCAACAAGAATCGGTGGCTATGCAGGAAATCGTTAGCACTCATAGCCTAACTGATGCAGGCACCACCTATACTAGTACTTACAATACGAACATTCCCATGACGGCTGAGGAAATACAAGCCACTTACTTGCAGCCAGATCTTAAACTCTATCAGTCAATGTATGAAAATTTGACCGACAGTGAACAGTGGGGTTATGTGACTCCAGCACCAGTGGTGCCGGTGCAACAATCACCATCTGATACTTTCTATGAGCAAATGATGCAAGTGCAATATACACAACCCACTGCTATGACAACCACTTATACGGGTTATCAATATCCTACACAAGCGGCGCAATACCAATTGGTAGCTGCTACCGCCGGTTATTATAATCCCCAACAAACTCAAACACCAACGGAGGCCTATCATTCCGTTTATGCCCCCACTACAGAACAAATGTATTACAATCAACAGGCCCCACAAAGCGATTATCAACAATATGCTTATGAACAAGTGGCCCAGGCTGTTCAACAACAGCAACAACAACAACAACAGCCTCAAACTGAAACATATCAAAATGTTTTAAATGATCCTTTGCAGGTTGAGTCCACTTTAAATAATGTTGAAACCACTTTAGCCTCCATGATTCAACAGACAACTGTTACATCTACTACTACTACTACACATATGCAAACTCAACAAGAGGAAGTGGCTCTGTATGAGCCCCAAGAGATACAGGTTGAAGAACCTATACCCGATATAACATTCGGACAATTTGATATTAATGAAATTGAAAATATACCACAAGAAAACACTATGCCACAGACTGATAATGTTACCCCAGTAACAGAGAGCATAGTGGAAACTGTACCACAAACTCAAGCACAGAGTCAAACTCAAACACATACTCAAACACATACTCAAGAGTATGTGACTTATGTGCCGGAACCCGCGTATCAGCAACAAGCCCAAATTGTAGAAAAACCAGAACCGCAAATAGCGGGCACTACATATGCCGAAGTTTTATTCGGCTTAAAACATGGCCAACATTTCCAGCCATCCAGCCAACAACAGGTCCATGTTAAAGTTATGCAAACAACACAACCACAACAAATTAAAAAACCAACAACAACAACATCAAACAATCAGACAACACACTCCCAACCCCAAGAAACGATTACGACAACATTAACAACGACAACAACGACTGTGACGAACAAACAACATAAAACTAAACAACAACAACACCAACAACAAAGATTCAAATCTCCTGCTGATCATTTACACAGATCAGGAGACGAGAGTCGTCCAAAATCGCAAACGCGTCATACAGAGAAATTTATGAAAGAAATGATAACGGGCCATTCAAATGTTTATGGAGAGACCACGGTGGTAGAGTCAAAGCCACACAAAACGACATCTACTGCCCTGGAAACATTTGAAAAGCCTGAGGAAGTACATAAACCCAAAGCTAAGAAACCGAAAAAATCTCGAGAAGAAACCGCAAAACCCGTCTCTTTACAAGACTTTTTAAATATTGAAAAACAACACGTGACCGAACAACACTACTCACGAACAACTGTTGAAAGTCAACAACAGAAAAACACTAGCTCGGAACACAAGAAAGACAAAACCAAGGAAGCGAACAAGAAAAAGGTTAAACCAGAAACTGTTACTTCCAAAGTTGAACCCGCTAAGGAACAACCCAAACCGGAGGTTGGCAAAAAAGATAACAACACCAAATCCTTGGCTGATGTTGTTAAAGGTGAGATAACCGATTTAGTGGGAAAATTGTTGCCCTCCAAGAAGAGCAAAAAAGATAACAGCAAAAAGGAAACAGTAGAAGCTCCGGTCACCACTGTAGAGGTGACAGAAACTAAAGTTGTCAAAGACAAAAAAGAAAAACCTAAAAAAGAGCAAACTTCTACTACTGTTGAAGTTTCGGAAACTAAACCTATTAAAGACAAGAAAGATAAAACTAAGAAGGAACAAGTGGAACCACCTGTTACTGTTGCTCCCACTGAAATTAAAGAAACCAAACCTGTTCAAGATAAAAAAGACAAAACTAAGAAAGAACCAGTAACAGCAAACACTCCCACAGAAACTTCAGAAACCAAACCCGTAAAAGACAAAAAAGAGAAAACTAAAAAGGAGCAACAACCTCAAGCTCCAGCAGTAGAGGTTGCAGAAACTAAACCTGTTAAGGAAAAGAAAGATAAAAATAAGAAAGATCAAGCACCAACACCAGTAACTACGGTAGAGGTTGCGGAATCAAAACTTAGTGATATTAAATCCGAAGTTAAACATGAAAGTGTTGTCCAGGCAACATCCACAACAACAACAACTACAACCATGAAAAACTCTACTACTCAGTTTATTGAAAGCGAAAAACAAACAGCGGTAAGCCAAACTAAGGATAAGAAAACTAAAAAGGCTCCAGAAACCGAAAAACCTAAAACTGTAGAACCACTAGAAGAAACTCAGCAACCAAAGAGTAAATCAAAGAAAAAGTCTCAAGACAAAACTAAAGCTCCTCTAGAGGAAGCTACAGAACCTAAACCACAAGAGAAATCCTCTGAAAAGACAGTTGAGAAAGTTACAGAACCTTCCACCAAACCACAAGAGAAATCTTCTAAAAAGACAGTTGAGAAAGTTACAGAACCTTCCGACAAACCACAAGAGAAACCTTCCGAAAAGTTAGTTGAGGTTGTAGAGGAACCACAAGAGAAACCCTCTGAAAAGACAGTTGAGGAAGTAAAAGAACCTTCCACCAAACCACAAGAGAAACCTTCCGAGAAGATAGCTAAGGTGGTAGAAGAACCACAAGAGAAACCCTCTGAAAAGACAGTAAAGGAAGTAACAGAACCTTTCACCAAACCACAAGAGAAGCCCTCTGAAACGACACTTAAGGTGGTGGAAGAACCACAAGAGAAACTTTTCGAAAAGATAGTCAAGGTGTCGGAAGAGCCACAGGTGACTGAAGTTAACACAGAACCTAGTAGTACCACTAAGGTAACCAAAACTAGTGAAGTCACCGAATCTGGAGCCATACTAACCACCACAACGGTTACCAAACATATTAAAAAGAGAATCGTTAAAATAATCGTAGACGGTCAGGAGCAAATTATAGAAGAAGAAGTGGTAGATGATGCACCACAAGAAAATGTTACCGTCGAAAAGATTAATTTGCCAGAGAGCGCCGATATTACAGGTGGCAGTGTTACTAGCACGGTTCTGAAATCGGGCGGTACAGTAACGAAAACCGTTATTACCAAAACTAAACGTTTAATAAAACGTATTTTAGAAAATGGTGAAGAAATAGTCGAAGAGGTAATGGAAGATGAACCTCAAGTTGAACAACAAGTTACTGAGTTGCCTACAACCACAGAAACTATTGTACAAACGGTATTGGAAGATAAACCCAAAACAGAGAAAACAGTTGCCCAAGAATACGAAAAAATGATTAAGGAACCACAACAAGTCGAAGAGGTAGTACAGGAACCTAAAACATCCAGTCCTAAAAAGGTTAAAGGCAAAAAAGATAAAACTAAACCTACTGCTACTGCTCCTAAATCTGTAGAACCAGAGAATGGTATTGAAAAGAAGGAAGAACCTAAACAAGAGGTTAACATTCCCTCAAAGAGCGAAGAAGAACATACTACAATAACTCCTGAAACTCAAGTTACAGAAACTTTGAAATACCCAGAAACTGCTGAAATGCCAAAGGAAATTATTGCTGAAAATCAAACTGAAGAGTTTAATCAAAAAGTTCAAACAACCGCAACCTCTTTCACACAGATTGTACAAGGTGGCACCATAACAAAGACCGTTACTACCACCACTAAACGTTTTATAAAGACCATTAATGAAAATGGTGAAGAAATCACTGAAGAAGTATGCGAAGAAGAACCAACAGAGGAAATTATTGAAAATATAAGTCAACCTACGGAAATGTCTACAATTGAAACTGAAACTCATTCCAAACAGGAAGAAAAGAAAGAAAAGGTAATCCAAGAAAGTGTGAAAGAAATCATTGAAAATATAAAGCAACCTTCGGAAATGGATGTTATCGATAGTGAAATCAAACCTGAAAAGGTAGAACAAACTCAAGAAGTTAAACAACAAACTCCAGTAGAAGAAAAACCCAAGGAAACAGTAACTGATACTACAACAACAATCCAGGAACAACCCTTGGATACGGCATTTACACAAATAGTTCAGGGAGGAACAATTACCAAGACATTTACAACCATCACTAAACGTATCATAAAGAGAATTAATGAAAACGGTGAAGAGATCATTGAAGAGGTAATCGACGAAGAACCTAAAGTTACCCAAATGACATCAGAATTGCCCACCACGGTTAAAATGTCGGAAAATATTGGCACAAATGACTTGACTTCCACCACTACCTCACAGGTAACAAGTGGCGGTGTTATAACACGCACCCTAACCACCATAACTAAACGTATAGTGAAACGTATTAACGAGAAAGGTGAAGAAGTTATCGAAGAAATCTATGATGAAGAACCTGTCGTTACTCAAGAAGTTTCTAAACTTCCCACCAAGGTGGAAACATTTGTAATGTCTAGTCCTCAGGAGGAAACTCAAATTGTAGATAATACACAAAGGATTTCCGAATCCACTAACACCGCTCAAGTAATTGAGGGAGGTACCATAACACGCACCTTGACTACAATTACCAAACGTATTATTAAACGTATTAACTCGAAGGGTGAAGAAATCACCGAAGAAGTTTACGATGAAGAACCTCAAGTTACTCAAGAAATATGCGAACTTCCAATAACCACAAAAACTGTTACGGTACCAGCAACTGTTACCTCTGTTTCCTCTGTACCCACAACAACAAGTATAACATCTTCACAAGTTATACAGGGTGGTAAAATCACAAAAACTTTGACTACCACCACGAAACGCATAATCACAAGAATTAATGAACATGGTGAAGAGGTCACTGAAGAAGTCATTGACGAAGAACCCGTAGTAACACAAGAAGTTACTGAGTTGCCAATTACAACTGAACAAAATGTAGTGAAAACTCAGGAAATTCAACAAGACATACCCAAACCATTCTCGGCACCTCTGCAGCCATTCGATGAAAGTATTGCTGTAAAACAAGTAGAAGAAAAAGAGTCTGTACCAGTTTCAGAAACTCCAGAATCTACAACCTCTACACAAGAAGAAGAAGAACAAGATGGTGGAGTAATTAAAACTACCATTATACGTACTACCAAAAAGGTTAAGAAAATCAAAACTGATGAAACTGAAACAACCGAAACTGATGCCGCAACAAAATTGTCAACTGAAGTTGTTGAGGATGAACCTAAGGTTGTACAGAAACCAGTAAAAGAGGAAAAACCACAGCCTGAAACAATTAAAGAAACTAAAACTGAAGTTCCCACAGAAACATCTGAGGTAAACGATAACACGGATGAGGTTATCAAAAAGACCATTGTGCGCACTACCAAGATTGTCAAAAAGATTTCACAAAATACTGAACACGAAAGCGTTTCCCAAGAAGAACCGAGCCAACAGTTACGTAATGTTGAGTCTCCTAATCTTAAGGTAGAAGAACCAACAAATATTACAGAGCCTTCCGATGCGGTATGTGTTGATAACGAGTCTGGTGGTGTGGTCAAAACCACAACTATACGCACTACAAAGATCGTAAAACGTAAACCACAAGATGAGGAAGTTTCAGAAGAGCAATCCTCTGAAACCCAAGAAGAACCCGAACAGAAACTTACAATTGTTGAAGAGCCCAGCGAGGTGGTTAGTGTTACTAACCAAATGGATGGTGCTATTATTAAAACCACCACCATACGCACTATGCGCATTATTAAGAAAATCTCTCAAGATGGTCGTATTGTCTTGGAAGAGAGCGATACACCTGACGATGTCATAGTTAAGAGTTCAATTGAAATGCCAGATCAGACACCCTCCCCCTCTATTACAAGAAGTAGCAGTAGTACTAGTGTTCCCATTGTAGATTCTCCTAAACCCCATGAAATTGTCTTAACAGGTCTAGATAATATTTCAACGACTGTAGAAAATCCGTCCTCGCCCTCAGGCATTAGAGTACTTGGTATCGAAACAGTACCTGTAACAATCACACAAAATACCTCGACCCTTGATATGTCATCATTAGGGTCATCATCGACCACTACTACCACTACCACAACTACCTCAAAAATGTCTAAACTTACAATGTCCCATAAATATAGTTTTGAATCTGACGATGGTAAGAATGTTGTATATGTAGGTGACGATTTGGGTGGTAAATATCCACCTGGATCTGTACAGAAGATTTCGCTAATAACTCACGAGGAAAAACTTAAGAATCCCATCGTTAAAATGCATTTAGATTTGCCTGAAGTTAGTCTTAAAGTTACCGAAACCGTTACCGATAATTACGAACACTCACAAAGAGATTTAGAACAACGCGAATCCGAAGAGAAACTTATAATGGTTTCCAAGGAAGAAAAACCACAATTAGTTGAAGATACTAAGGTAATAGTAGAGGAAACACATAATTTGGTTAGTGAAGTTTCACAAGAAACTGAAGAGACAGTTAAAAATGTAGAACAAGTTTCTACCGTTGTAGAACAATCAGTTGTTGAACAGTTAGAGGAATCCAAAAAGGAAATAGTTCAAAATGTAGAAGATGTTACTACCGTTGTAGAACAGGTTTCTGCTGTAGAAAATGTTGAGGAATCCAAGAAGTTAGATATTGTAGAAGAAAAGGTTGTTGAACAAATTAAGGAAGAAATTGTCATGACTCCTGAAGAGGAAAGCCTCTTTAAGGAAATTCAAAGAAAATTAGCTAAGAAAGATAAGAAAAAGAGACCTGCTTTACCCGAAGAATTCCTTATGGCTGAAGCCACTAAGGAATCTTCAGAACCTGAGCAGAAATCAGTTGTAGTCGAATCGGAAGTTATTAATGAACCAACTGTTATACCCCAAAAACAAGAAGAAGAGCAAAATGTTACACTTCTTTCTAGTACTAATGAAATTGTTGTTGTTCCTAAAGATGAGTCAAATTATATAGATAAATGTATAACAATGGTAAGCACCATAGAAACTGCTAAACAGCTTGCAACTAACCTCAACAGCATTAGTCCGTCCGCTTTGTGTTATGAAATTCCTAAATACTATTTGCCTCAATTGCTCTTGGCTGAACGCAGTTATCACACACTAATCAAACAAGGTAATGAGCAATTTACAAGTGAACAAACACCAACTACGTCGACAAACACCAACGAACAAGTAGCAGAAGTAGAGAAGCCTTATAAGGCACCTTTACAACCATTCCCCGAAGATAAAACAGAGCTCAACGTCACCGAGGATAATAGAGAGCTGTCCACTACTACAACAGTCATCACAACTACTACAACTACTACCACATCAACCGTTACGAGCAGTGACGAAATTTCCCATGAATTGTCTACACAAAATAATTTCTATAACTTTGAAGTACCTAAATATAATATTGGTCACTTGAACGAAGCCGAAAAGGTTTTGGTTCTTACTAGGAAATCTGAAGTTCAACCCAAGGTTGATGATACCAAGGATGAACCTGCTGTTACATCTGATGTAACTGAAACTACCGAAAAGATTGAATCAACGACTACAGAAACATTGGTTGAACAACAAAATGTTACATCAACCACGGAAATTGTTAGAGAAGATATTTCGGTTGTAAAAGAAGAAACTTCTACCGAATTGGATACAGTAACACCGGAAGATGTTGTGAAACACTTCGAAGTACCCAAATACGATTTGAAATCCTTTAACAAGGCCGAATCGCAAATGGTACTCATTGAAACTCCTAAGCCAGTAGAAAAAGAAACTGAAATCGAAACACCCGAAAAATCAACTCCAGTTACACCTGCTGAGGTAGACAAACCTAAAACTGAAGATATTGTTGATGTACCAGAAAAACCATACTCAGCACCTTTACAGCCCATGGAAGAGGTTAAACCAACTCAACCTTCAACAGCTGAACCTTCAACGGTTGAAACTGAAAAGGAGTCTGTACAAAATATTTGTCACTTTGAAGTGCCTAAATATAATTTGAAATCCTTTAATTTGGCCGAAACACAAATGATACTCACAAACATTTCGGAAGCAGTAGTACCAGAAACTGAAATCAAATCCGAAGAAGTTACTAAAGTACCAGAAACAACTGTTGTAGAGCCAGAACAACAGCCAACAACAGAACAACCAACTCAAACTTTAATTTCGGAAACTGTAACAGAAGTAACAGAAACAACTCAAGATATTCTTCAACACTTTGAAGTACCCAAATATGATGTGAAATCCCTTAATAAGGCTGAATCTCAAATGGTTATTTCAAAAACTGAAACACCAGTTAAGGAAGTTCAGATCGAATCGGATAAAACTGTTATTGAAGTTTCCGAAAAACCAACTCCAGCCACAACAGAAGAACCACCTTTACAACAACTACAGGAAGTTGAAACAACACAACAAGTTTTACCTGCAGAACCATCAACAGATATTGTTGAAAACATCTGCCACAACTTTGAAGTACCTAAATACAATGTGGTATCATTAAACAAAGCTGAAAGCCATATGATTACCACCTTGAAAAATGTTGTTCAAACTGTGGAACAAACAGTTATTTCAGAACCTAAGGCTGAGCCTGAAATCACCGAAAAGAAACCGGAAGAAAAGCCTTTAACTGAATCAACTCAAACAACAACAACTGAAGAAAAGGTAATTGAAGTAGTTTCTACAGAGATTAAAGAAGCTCCTAAAGAGGAAACTAAACCCGCCTATGCTGGCCTTCCCGTCGATGAATCTACCAATGCTTGGATGGATGTTATCGATGAGCCAATGGTATTCTCTGATGATGAAGAAGAAACTACAGAACCCGAAAAGGTTACTGAAGTTGAAGCAAAGAAACCTGAAGAAAAGCCTACTTCTACCGAATCAGTTCAAACAACAACTGTAGAAAAGGTAGTAGAAGTAGTTTCTGCAGAAATTAAAGAAGCTCCTAAAGAGGAAACTAAGCCCGCATATGCTGGCCTTCCCGTGGATGAATCCACTAATGCTTGGATGGATGTTATCGATGAGCCAATGGTATTCTCTGATGATGATGAAGAAGAAATAACAAAAACAACTGAAACTGTTATAACCGAAGAGAAGCATGAAGTTGCTACAGCGGAAGATGTAACCCAAACAGTTAGTGATTCTACAAAAACAGTTGAAATATCTGAGAAACCCGAAAAATTGGAATCTGAAACTAAAAAGCCATTCGAGGCACCACTTGAGCCAATTACCACTACAGAAGTTAAAGAAACTCCCAAAGATGTTAGTAAACCTGCTTATGCTGGTCTTCCCGTCGATGAATCTACCAATGCTTGGATGGATGTTATCGATGAGCCAATGGTATTCTCTGACGATGAAGAAGAAACTACAGAACCCGAAAAGGTTACTGCCATTGAAACAGAGAAACCAGAAGATAAGCCAGTGACTGAAACTACAACTGAGGTGGTTTCTACAGACATGAAAGAGGCTCCAAAAGATGTTACTAAACCCGCTTATGCTGGTCTTCCCGTGGATGAATCCACTAATGCTTGGATGGATGTTATCGATGAGCCAATGGTACTCTCGGACGATGAAGAAGAAGTTGCTAAATCCGAAACAACTACCGAAGTTGAAACAACTGAAACTGTTATAACCCAAGAAAGTAAAATAACTGAAGTTGAGAGAACAGTAGTTGAAAAGGATGTAACTCAAACTGATTCTACAGAAACAATTGAAGTATCTGAGAAACTAGAAAAATTGGAAACTGAAACTAGCAAACCATTCGATGCTCCACTTGAGCAAATTACTTCAGTAGAACCCGAAAAGGTTTATGTAGTTAAAACAATAAAACCAGAAGAAGAACCCGTAACTCAACCTGAAGTGGTTCCTACAGAAATTAAAGAAACTCCTAAAGATGTTACTAAGCCCGCTTATGCTGGCCTTCCCGTGGATGAATCCACCAATGCTTGGATGGATGTTATCGATGAGCCAATGGTATTCTCTGATGATGAGGAGGAAGAAACTACAGAACCCGAAAAGGTTGCTGAAGTTGAAGAAAAGAAACCCGAAGAAAAGCCTACCACTGAATCAGTACAAACAATAGCTGAAGAAAAGGTAGTTGAAGAGGTTTCTACAGTCATCAAAGAAACACCTAAAGATGTAACTAAACCCGCATATGCTGGCCTTCCTGTCGATGAATCCACCAATGCTTGGATGGATGTTATCGATGAGCCAATGGTACTCTCGGACGATGAAGAAGAAGTTGCTAAATCTGAAACAACTACCGAAGTTAAAACAACTGAAACTGTTATAACCCAAGAAAGTAAAATAACTGAAGTTGAGACAACAGTAGTTGAAAAGGATGTAACTCAAACTGATTCTACAGAAACAATTGAAGTATCTGAGAAACCAGAAAAATTGGAAACTGAAACTAGCAAACCATTCGATGCTCCACTTGAGCAAATTACTTCAGTAGAACCCGAAAAGGTTGATGTAGTTGAAACAATAAAACCAGAAGAAAAACCCGTAACTCAACCTGAAGTGGTTCCTACAGAAATTAAAGAAACTCCTAAAGATGTTACTAAGCCCGCTTATGCTGGCCTTCCCGTGGATGAATCCACCAATGCTTGGATGGATGTTATCGATGAGCCAATGGTATTCTCTGATGATGAGGAAGAAACTACAGAACCCGAAAAAGTTGCTGAAGTTGAAGAAAAGAAACCCGAAGAAAAGCCTACCACTGAATCAGTTCAAACAACAGCTGAAGAAAAGAAACCCGAAGAAAAGCCTACTACTGAATCGGTTCAAACAACAACTGAAGAAAAGGTAGATGAAGAGGTTTCCACAGGCATTAAAGAAACTCCTAAAGATGTTTCTAAACCCGCTTATGCTGGTCTTCCCGTGGATGAATCCACCAATGCTTGGATGGATGTTATCGACGAGCCAATGGTATTCTCTGATGATGAAGAAGAAATCACTAAAACTACTACTGATATTAAAACAACTGAAACAGTCATAACGCAACAAAGTAAAATAACTGAAGAGAAACACGAAGTTGCGACAACAGTGGTTGAAGAAGATGTAACCAAAACAGTTACTGATTCTACTAAAACAATTGAAGTAGCTGAGAAACCTGAAAAATTGGAAACTGAAAGTAACAAGCCATACGATGCTCCACTTGAGCCTTTAACGGCCCAAGAACCTAAGGCAGTTGATGATGAACAACCTTCAGATATTGTTGAAAAGCCATTACCAACAATGAAGCAAGAAGTTGAAACAATTGTTGAAACCACAACAACATCAACTGAATTCATCGAAACACTTGAATCAGAAGATCAAAAACCTACGGAAGATAATGCTGTTATTACCAAATCAGAAGATCAACTTGTTGAAGATACTAGTGCTTACACTAAAAATGAATGGAGTAATGTTGTCCATGATGAGCCTAAAGAATCAATTCAGCCAGTATTTAAACAAACCCAATGGACCGATACTCCCGATGAGCCTATCGATCATCAACAGGACGAAAAGACAATTATCGATACCTGGTCTAGTGTGTTGGAAGATAATACACCTAGCATATCTTCCATAGCTTTGACATCGAAACTTTCACCAAATGCACCAGAGTTTACGCCTTCGTACTTGCGTCATGCTTTCTCTGATCAAACACATACATTCTTGGCAAATGAAAGAATCTATAACGAATTCGTTCCTAGAAATAAGCAGGCCACTAAACCAAGAAGACAAGAAAAGCCACAACACTCAGCAAAACCAAAGAAACATTCGAAATCGCCTAAACATAGCCAAGAAAGAGTTCCTAAACCAGAAAAGGTTGAGAAATTCTCAGATGTTTTCGAAACAGTACAACATAAGACAACTGAAGTTTATGAACCCGAACCTAAACCTGTATTTGAGGAAACTAATGTTTGGCAGACAATTCCACATGGTAAAACTTATGCCGATATATTGTTAGGTGAAAATGGACAACCTCTGGAGAGTCAACCGACAACAATTGTAACAACTAAAGTTGTTAAAACTGAAGAAGTTTTGACTCAAGAAAGAAAGGAAAGTGGAGACAAAAAGTCACCTAAAGTTCATGAGCCTAAAGTTATTGAAACTTCTGAAGTGAAAACTAAAACCACCAAGAAAGAAAAACCCAAAAAGGAGAAGAAACCAAAACAAGCTCCTGTCAAACCGGATGAAACTGTTAAAGACATTAAACCTACTGTTGTTGAACCAGAAAAAGTTGTGGAGGTCTCAGAAACTAAAGAGCAACATACTGAAAATAAGGATAAAACTACAGTTTCTAAAACTGAATTTTCTTGGGCTTCACTTGTACAAAAACCAGGTGAATGGATTGACAATACATTGTTGAAGAAGCAAAAACCAGAACCTGAAGAAAAGAAGGAAGAACCCAAAGAAACTAAGAAACCAGAAACGAAAAAGACAAAACCAAAGAAACAAGAACGCAAGGAACACAAATCACCAGTTAAACCCGCTGTCGAAGAAGAAGTTTTAGAAAAGCCCACTGCCGAAGTAATTGAAACTGTAACACTAAAACCAGAAGAAACTGTGACAGAAACCCAAGAAACTACTGAAGTTAATACCTCAACTTGGGCTTCTCTTGTAAAACGTCCCGGTGAATGGGTAGATGTAGTTGCAGCTAAGGCAACCTCTGTTGTAACTAAGAAACCTGAAGTTAAACCAGTTGAAAAGACTGAACCTAAGAAAAAATCGAAGGATAAAAAACCAAAATCCGAAACCAAATTAACTTCTTCGGACTCTGATGAAAGCGATAAATCTTCTAAGAAACAAAAGAAGGAAACCAAACCCAAATCAAAGGATGTTAGTCCTGCTAAGAAACCCATCGACGATGTCATTGAAGAACCTAAGCCAATAGTCCAAGAAGTAGTTCAAGCTCCAAGTGTAAGCAAACCTAAAGAAGAAACCAATGCATTCTCTTGGGCTTCTTTGGTGAAGAAACCAGGTGAATGGATTGATGATATTAGTCAACGAAAGAAATCTCCTTCAAGATTACCAGAACAATCAACAGTCGTCGATACAAAGGTAACAGAACCCAAGCAGCCAAAACAAAAGAAACAGAAGGTTCCACGCAAACATGACAAACCTCAACCTGTCCATGATGAAACTGTAGTAGAACACAGTCATGTTCACGAAGAGATAAAGCCAGTTATTAAGGAGGAAGTAGTTGATAAAGCTCCAGAACAGGTTCCTGAAAAGACACAAGATAGCAACACGTTAACCTGGGCTAAAATTGCCAGTCAAATTGATCATATGACAGATGTAGTTAAACCAAAACCTTTACCTGTTCTAACCAAGACTGCCGAAACTCCTAAGCCCAAAAAGGAAAAACTTATTAAAGAACAAATTCCTGTGCAAGTATCAGAAAAGCCATTTAAAAAAGAGAAACCTGTGCATGAAGAAATTAAAACAACTTCATCCTCCTGGGCCAATATTGTTACTGAATCCACTACTGACTTTATTAATGCTGGAAGAACTATCAAAGACGATAAACCTGTGATTCGCGAGGAAGTGCCTGCTACTGAACCTGTATCTTCATCGTGGGCCGACATGATTGATGACGCTGATGAACCAACATCTTGGAAAGAAATGATAAGTGAAGAACTTGAAATTGAATTGCCACAAAATATCAACACATCTTTCAACATCCAAAAAGTAATTGAAACTGTTGATAAAACTTTGCCAGAAACCGCAGAAGAAATTAAATCTAAACCTCAAGAGCCCAAACCTCAAGAGAAGAAACCATTCTCTGCACCACTCGAACCATTTAAATCTTCCGAACCTATTGTCAAAACCGATGATACCGATTCCGAAAGCAAAATAACAACAGTAGAATCGACAACGGTTAAAACTGTAACAATAGAATCTACCAAACCTGAAGAATTGACACCTGTGAAAATTGTTGAGGAACCAAAGAAACCTGCCTATGCTGGTCTTCCTATTGACGAAACTTCCAATGCTTGGATGAATGTTATAGAAGAACCAATGGTATTCTCCGATGAAGAGGAAGAGGTGCAAACTACAGTTACTACCATAGAGACTACAACAACTTCCGAAGAAAAGACCACAACTGAAAAATTATCTCCAACAGAAGAAGTGAAACCCCAAGTGCAAGTTGCTGAAGAACCTAAGAAACCTGCCTATGCTGGTCTTCCAATTGATGAATCTTCCAATGCTTGGATGAATGTTATTGAAGAACCAATGGTATTCTCCGACGAAGAGGAAGAGGTACAAACTAATGTCACAGTAGTTGAAACTATAACAACTTCCTTAACAGATGAGACCAAAGAGGAATCATGCAAGGAAGAGGAACCTAAACAATTTACCACACCTTTAGAACCTCTATCCGCTAAAATAGAAACAGTTCCAGAAGAAAAACCAACCGGCACAAAAGAAAAGGAAGTACAAGAAATCGCACCTGCAGCTATATCTGGACCTAAGAAACCTGCCTATGCTGGTCTTCCAATTGATGAATCTTCTAATGCTTGGATGAACGTGATTGAGGAACCTATGGTATTCTCGGATGAAGAAGAAGAGGTGCAAACTACAGTTACTACCGTAGAAACTACTACAACTAGCGAAGAAAAGGCAACATTTGTATCAGAACAACTTAAGGAATCCCAAGAAAAACCAAGTGAAGATAAACCAGTTAAAACAGAAGCAGTTGAAACTAAAACAACAGTTTCTGAAAAGCCATTCACTTCGCCTTTGGAGCCTTTGACTGATAAACCTATAACCGTAGATGAACCAAAAGAGAATGCCGAAAAGACACCTGAAAACATATCTCAAACTGAAGAAGTAAAACCCCAAGTACAAGTTGCTGAAGAACCTAAGAAACCTGCATATGCCGGTCTTCCAATTGATGAATCTTCTAATGCTTGGATGAACGTCATTGAGGAACCAATGGTATTCTCAGATGAAGAGGAAGAGGTGAAAACTACAGTTACTACAGTAGAGACAACAACAACCACAGAAGAAAAAACCACAACCGAAAAATTACCTCAAACTGAAGAAGTAAAACCCCAAGTACAAGTTTCTGAAGAACCTAAGAAACCCTCCTATGCTGGTCTTCCAATTGATGAATCTTCTAATGCTTGGATGAATGTTATTGAGGAACCAATTGTATTCTCAGATGAAGACGAAGAGGTGCAAACTACAGTTTCTACCGTAGAAACTACTACAACCACCGTAGAAAAGACAACATTCGTATCAGAAGAGCCTAAGGAATCCAAAGAAGAAGAAGATAAACCAACTAAAACAGAAGCAGTTGAAACTAAAACAACAGTTTCTGAAAAGCCATTCACTTCGCCTTTGGAACCTTTGACTGATAAACCTATAACCGTAGATGAACCAAAAGAGAATGTTGAAAAGACACCTGAAAATATACCTCAAACTGAAGAAGTAAAACCCCAAGTACCAGTTGCTGAAGAACCTAAGAAACCTGCCTATGCTGGTCTTCCAATTGATGAATCTTCTAATGCTTGGATGAACGTCATTGAGGAACCAATGGTATTCTCAGATGAAGAGGAAGAGGTGCAATCTACTGTCACCACGGTAGAAACTACAACAACCACTGAAGAAAAGATCTCAACCGAAAAATTACCTCAAACTGAAGAAATAAAACCCCAAGTACAAGTTTCTGAAGAACCTAAGAAACCCGCATATGCTGGCCTTCCAATTGATGAGTCTTCTAATGCTTGGATGAATGTCATTGAGGAACCAATTGTATTCTCAGATGAAGACGAAGAGGTGCAAACTACAGTTTCTACCGTAGAAACTACTACAACCACCGTAGAAAAGACAACATTCGTATCAGAAGAGCCTAAGGAATCCAAAGAAGAAGATAAACCAACTAAAACGGAAGCAGTTGAAATTAAAACAACAGTTTCTGAAAAGCCATTCACTTCGCCTTTGGAACCTTTGACTGATAAATCTATAACCGTAGATGAACCAAAAGAGAATGTTGAAAAGACACCTGAAAATATACCTCAAACTGAAGAAGTAAAACCCCAAGTACCAGTTGCTGAAGAACCTAAGAAACCTGCCTATGCTGGTCTTCCAATTGATGAATCTTCTAATGCTTGGATGAACGTCATTGAGGAACCAATGGTATTCTCAGATGAAGAGGAAGAGGTGCAATCTACAGTTACTACAGTAGAGACTACAACAAGCACCGAAGAAAAGATCACAACTGAAAAATTACCTCAAACTGAAGAAGTAAAACCCCAAGTACAAGTTGCTGAAGAACCTAAGAAACCCGCCTATGCTGGTCTTCCAATTGATGAATCTTCTAATGCTTGGATGAACGTCATTGAAGAGCCAATGGTATTCTCAGATGAAGAGGAAGAAGTACAAACTACAGTTACTACCGTTGAAACTATAACAACCACTGAAGAAAAGACCACTACTGAAAAATTACCTCAAATTGAAGAAGTTAAACCTCAAGTTCCAGTTGCTGATGAACCTAAGAAACCTGCCTATGCTGGACTTCCAATTGATGAAACATCTAATACATGGATGAGTGTCATTGAGGAACCAATGGTATTATCCGATGATGAAGAGGTCCAAACTGTTGTTACTGCCGTAGAAACTGTAAATATTGTTGATGAAAAGACAACAGTTGTAACAGAATCTAAGGAAACACCTAAAGTAGAAGAAGTCCGCCAAATGGTTCCAGAAGAACCAAAGAAAACTGCTTACGCTGGACTTCCTATCGATGAATCTTCCAACGCTTGGATGAGTGTCATTGAGGAACCGATGGTATTTTCGGATGATGAGGAAGAAGTACAAACTACTGTTACCACTGTTGAGACAGTTACAACAACAGTAACTGAACAACCCATTCAAGAATCAGTTAAAATTGATGAAAAGCAAACAGTAATTACTGAGCCAGTTACTAAGGAGCCTAAGAAATCCACTGATGAAGAAAAGGTTGTAACAGAAACTACAACTGTTGACAAGCCCTTCACTTCTCCATTGGAACCATTAAGCGATAACTTAGTGGATGAGCCAACTCAATCTGAAGAGGTAAAACTTCAAGAAGTAATTCCTGTTGAACCAAAGAAACCTGCCTATGCTGGTCTTCCCATTGATGAATCTTCAAATGCTTGGATGGACGTCATTGAGGAACCAATGGTGTTCTCTGATGAAGAGGAAGAAGTGAAAACACAAACAATGGTTGAAACAATTACAACCGTTGAAGAAAAGACAACTGTTGTAAGTGAAAAACCAGAGGAACCTAAGAAACCTGCTTATGCTGGCCTTCCCATTGATGAGTCTTCAAATGCTTGGATGGATGTCGTCGATGAACCTATGGTTTTGTCCGATGACGAAGAACAGAAGAAACCTGAAACTGTAGTTTCCGAAAAACAATTTACTGTCCCCTTGCAACCAATAGACAATGTCAAGTCTGTCGAAGACCATAAACAGGTATCACCAGATACTCAACAACCCAGCAAAGTTGTCACTACAGATAGTATTACCAGTACAACTACACAGTCTTGGGCTTCTATTGTCTTACAAAACCAAGAAACTGAAGAAGTAACTAAGGTTATTAAAACCGACAAACCAAGTAAAAAGGAAGCTAAGAAGGATGTTAAACCTGTTGAAAATATCGAAACAACAGTTATCCATGATTCAGAACCGGTACCAAGCAAAAAGGAACCTAAGAAGGATATTAAACCTGTAGAGAAGGTACAAACTGTTGAAAAGGTTGAAACAACAGTTGTCCATGATTCTGAACCGGTATCAATTACTTCAGCATTTGACATGCCTGAATTGAATGTTTCTTGGAAAGAAAACGACAATGTTGACAACGTGGTAGAAACAATCGAAAGCACTTCTTTGCCAACTGAAAAGCCTGCCATATCCTTTACATCTTATGCAGATATTCTTAAACACACTTCACAATTCATTGATTTAGAAAAGCAAAACACACACAAAACTACAGAGTCTACAGTTACAGAAGTAGATAAATCTATCAAAAAGGAAGAAGTGTCGCATAAGGTTGAAAAGACCAAAAAAGAAAAATCCAAAAAGACAGACAAGAAGAAGGATGATAAACACAAAAAGGAAGAGGTGGTGGAAGAGCAAAAACCTGTACCACAGGATACCTTTGAGATTGTGGATCATAAAGTTTCTGAAACAATCGAAGAAACTCATACAGTTGAAACTAGTACGGTTGTCAGTGAAATTCCTTCCACTATTACAACTACTATGTCTTGGTCTTCAATTGTTCAACAACCTGCAGCTCCTATCGAGCAACCCAAAGAACAAGATGAGAAACCGGAGGAAAAATTACCTGCTCCAACAGCTCCTGTAGAAAAAGAAAATGTTGAGACCAAGAAGAAGAAGCCTAAGAAGGAGAAGAAAGAGAAACCTAAACAAACTCATCAAAAGACCAAACCCGAAAAGGAGAATATAGTGGAAGAGGAAGTTGTTATCACAACAGTTGGACCAGAGATTTCCGAGAAAACTGAAGAAATGACAACTTCTTCTACAACAGTAACTTCTGTTACCACATCTACAATATCTTGGTCCTCTATTTTGCAACAAGCTCCTGAACCAGTTCCCGAAGAACCTAAGTCAAAACCAATTGTGGTTCATACTGAAACCAAGAAGGACAAAAAACAACCAGTTAAACCCAAAGAAAAGCCTCAGAAACAAATTTCTCCCAAGAAGATTGTTGAAAGCGAGCCTAATGTTGAGGAAGCTGTAGAGGAACCAGAAGTTACTACTCCAACAACTCCTGAACTTCCCTCTTCTACAACAACTGTATCACAAACAGATACTGTTACAACATTGTCTTGGTCATCTATACTTCAACAAGCCTCAGAACCAGTAGTTGAAGACATTCCAGTGCCAACTGAAAGTACCACCGTCAAACCAAAGAAAGACAAGAAAGCTACCAATAAGAAACATAAACCCGAAACTAAAGAGCCAACTAAAGTTGAACATAAAGAACCAACTAAAGTTGAACCCAAGGAGCCAACTAAAGTTGAACCCAAGGAGCCAACTAAAGTTGAACCCAAAGAGCCAACTAAAGTTGAAACTGAAGAGTCAGCCAAGGATGTTCCTGAACCAGTAACTCTTAAAGAGACTGTTGAAATTTCAACAACTACTATTACACAAAACATTGATCAGTCTACCGGAAAAATGTCCTGGTCTGCCATACTACAACAAGCTGTCGAACCAAGTCCCGAAGAATTGCGCAAACTAGAGCCTGTGGATGAAATTAAATCTCCCGATACTGAAAAGCCTCATGTAGAGCATAAGAAGGATAAAAAACCCCATAAGAAGGAAAAGAAACAACATCCAAGAAAGCACGCCGTCGAAACTGTTGAGGATCAAGTTAAGAAGGAACATGATGTCGTACCGGTTGAACACACTACCCAACCAGAGCCCGTAGTTAATGTTGAAGAAGTTATTACTACACAAACTACATTGGAAGAAAAACATGAGGCTCCTAAATTCACCGGATTATCTTGGTCCGCTATTGTTAGCCAACCCGTCGTAGACGAACCCGTCACTACAGAAACTAAAAAGCCTACAACAAATGTTTCTGTTACGGAAACTGTTGAACGTAAATTACCACAAGAGAAACCAAAACGTGATAGGTCCAAGAAGAAGTTTAACGACAAACCCGTCAAAACACAACAAGTTCCAACTGATGTCATTCCTCAAGACGATCAAGTCGATGAGTCCACTGATTTGCAAGAAAAGAAAATTATCATTGAAACACCAAAATCTAATGACGTTTTCGATAAACCTTGGTCAGAGCTAGTAAGTGACGATGAATGGGAAGACAATGTGACAAGTACGACTGTGATAACAACCACAACAACAACTGAAACTACTCAACAGCCCCAAGAAAAACCTGAGGGTAGTTCATTCAAATCATGGTCAGATATTTTGAAGGAGAATATTAACCAAACTTTTGTGGACACAACCACTAAGAAGACTTTCGATACTAAAAAGAAAACAACCGATTTCATTCAACAAGAAAAACAAATGCAACCTCATCGCGTGGAAAAGGTTAAAAAGGAAAAGTTAGTAATGGAACATGTTGGAGAACCCATTTTCCATGTTGGAGAACCCATTACAGAAAAAGACAAACAATCCAAACCTAAGAAGGAAAAGAAACATAAGACACATAAGAAACCTGAGGTTCTGGTCGATGAAGAAAAGTTAGTCTTGACCCATGTTGAGAATGTTGAAGATCAAAAGAAATCTTCGGAGAGTGTAACTGAAAGTACTACTGTAACAACAACAACTACTACTTTTGAAGAAAAGAAATCATGGGCTGATATTCTTAACGAAGACGAAGATGAACCACTTGAAATTCCTGAAAAACCATATACTGCACCACTTCAACCATTCAAACCTGTAGAGGAAAGTGTTTCAGAAGTTGTAGAAAAACCAGTTGATGTTGTTGATGACGTTAAAACTGTCAACGACATTACTAAGGAAGAACAAACAATAGTTATACATAAAGAAGACATATTGACTGAAACCGAAATTCCTACAGAAGAACCAGTTAATGTGCCTGAAGAAAAGATTGAAACACAAACTATTGTTACTGTCACTGAAGACGAAAAAACTGAAACTCAAACTATTGTCACTACTAGTGAAGAAGTGTCGATTGTCGAAGAAACAACCAAAATATCTCAGGAGATCAAGGAAACTTCTGAAGAGGAAGTGAAGCCTGAACCTACTTCAGAAATTAAATCTATTGGAAGTGATGATGTTGACAAGCAGTTTACAGTTCCTTTGCAACCAATTGAATCTATTGTTGATGAAGCAGTCAAACAACCAGAACCCACAGTTGAGACAGAATCTGCCGCTACTGTAGAGGAACCATCTTTGGCTGATGATAAGCCACAACAGGTTGAATTGGAGGAAACAGACATTGAAATTGCTACCGAGGCATTTGAAGAAACTAAAGATTCCAAATTAACTCAAGAAGACAGCGAACAGAAACCTAAAGACCTTACAGTCGAAGAAACTGTTAAAGAAGTAATTACAGAAACAACACAAATTTTAGACATCGAACAGGTTGTAGAGAAAATAGAAGAACAAAAGTCTACCATTGAAGTAGATGTTTCTCCTGAAGTACCAGAAGAAAAGACTGATATGAAGGATGTATCACCAGTGGTCGAAGCCTCCCAACCAGAGGAACCAACTGTAACAGCTCAAGACTTGGTCGTCGAACCAGCTGTAGAGCAAGTAGAAGATCATAAACCTACAACTGAAGTTAGCGAAGTTCAAAATGAGGAAACTACATCAGAAATTTTGGAACATACTGAACATACATACTTAAGATCTTGGTCAGCTGCAGCAGCAGAAGTTGAGCAGCAACTTTATACTGGATATAAGCCTCGTGAAGTTACTCCACCTATTCAGGAACATCACGAGCCTGAAGAACAAAGACAAATAACAGAAATTGTGCTCCAAAATATCCAAGAGATATCAACTAAGGTATCTGATGAAAAACTTCCCGAAGAAAAGCAGCCTGAAAAGGAAGAATTCTTCGAAGAAAAGGTTGATGTCATTACCCATGAATCCGAGGAACAAACGATGACAACTGAAGTACAAAAGCAAACAACAGAAGTTGTAACTATTCAGGAAACGTCTACTATTGTAACTGAGAAACTACAGAAGGAAGATGTTTCTGTTGAAGATAAAATAGAGGTTATTCCTCATGAACAACCTAAAGAACCTGAGGAACAACCACAAACAACTGATGTTGTATCTTCTGAAGAACAAAAACTAACAACAGAAGTTCCAACTGTTCAAGAAACACAACCCGAAAAGGAAGATAAGAATGATGTTATTTCTCACGATAAACCTCGAGATCTTGAAGAACAAACAGTGACAACCGAAGTTATTGTTACTGAAACTTCTACTGTTGTAATTGAGAAAACTCAAAAGGAAGAAGATTCCGTAGAAGACAAGAAGACCGTATCTCCTCAAGAACAAACCAAAGTACCTGAGGAACTTCCTCAAACAATTGAAGTTACATCTTCGGAAGAACCAAAACAAACAACAGAAGTTGTAACTATGGAAGAAAATATCGTAGAAGAGAAGAAAGAACAGCCCAAACAATCTGAAGGACAACTTCAGACAACAGAGGTTGTAATCTCTGAAAAACAAACCATTGAAACAGTAACTACCCAAGAAGACAATCAACTACCCAAAAAGAAGAAGGAAAAGAAACCTAAAAAGGAAAAACAAACCGTAGAAGATAAGACTCCTCAAGAACACCTAGATGAACCCCAAGAAACAACAAAACCAGTTGAAAAATTACCAACTGCGCCAGTAGCATCACCGTTAACCATGTCCTGGGCTGCAATGTTGAAAGATAACTTAAGTTCAGACCAACTTCCTAAGGCTGATATTAAAAATCAAACTGCCGACTTCATTCAAGGTGAATCTCTAACTGAAAAGATCCACGATGTGAAACCACAAAAGGAAAGTGAAATTATCTCTTCAGTACCTGAAGTTGTTGAGGAAACTCAACTCATTGAGGAAACAACTGTTACAGTATCAGATGAACACCAACTTCCCAAAAAGAAGAAAGAAAAGAAACCTAAAAAGGGAAAACAATCTGTAGAAGAGAACATTACTCAAGATCACCAATATGAACCTAAAGAAACAAAGGAAGTACCAGAAGTGACAAAATCCAAACAATTTGAGGATGATAAATTACCTAAAGAGCCAACATCAGCACAATTCACTATGTCTTGGGCAGCTATGTTAAAAGATAATTTGAGTTCTGAAAAACTTCCTAAAGTTGACATCAAACACCAAACTATGGACTTTATACAGGGTGAGACTCTTGTAGAAAAGACAGTTGAAGATGTGAAACCTATTGAAAAGGAAACTGAAGTTGTTTCACCTGTTGAATTGCCAGTAGATGAAGTTAGTCACGAGCACGTTGAGGAAACTCAACATATTGAAGATACGATTGTAACAGATGAACACCAGCTTCCCAAAAAGAAGAAAGAAAAGAAACCTAAAAAGGGAAAACAACCCGTTGAAGATAAAACTCCTCTAGTAGATCAAAATGAACCTGAAGAACAAACGCATACAACGGAAGTGTTTGAATCTAAACAATTTGTTGATGATAAATTGCCTACTGCACCAACAACTTCTCCATTCACTATGTCCTGGGCTGCCATGTTAAAGGATAATTTGGAACAACAGCCTAAGCAAGTAGATGTTAAGTCTCAGCCTATGGAATCTGTACAAACTCAATCTCTGGAACGTGATGAACCTCAGCACTCAGTCGTTGAGGAAATTACACAACAACTGTCGGAAGTAGTTACAGAGGAAATTACTGTGGTAGATGACACTCAACTTCCTAAAAAGAAGAAGGAAAAGAAGTCTAAGAAGGGAAAAGAACCTATCGAAGAAGAAATAAAATCTCATGAACCAGTACAACAACCTGAAGTTCTTCCTGAGTCTCAGATGACAGAAGTTGCTTCTCAGCATATTGAAGAAATATCGGATACGGCAACGGATGACAGTCAACTTCCTAAAAAGAAGAAGGAAAAGAAACCTAAAAAGGAAAAACCATCTATGGAAGATAAGACTGCTCCAGAGCCTGAAGAACCTAAACAAACAGATGAAATTGTCGCACCACAACCAACGCCTTCGGTACCAACTTCAACACCGTTTACTGTATCTTGGGCTGCAATGTTGAAGGGTTCAGAACAAACACCTAAACCTGACATTAAACATCAAACTGCAGCTTTTATCCAATCTGAAGTACAACAACCTCACAGAGAAGATGCAAAACCAAAATTGCCTACAACTGAAACCATTCAAGATAATGTAGTTGTTGAAAGTGTCGTTGAGGAAACTCAACACACAGAGAAAATAACAGTTACAGTATCAGATGATAATGAGCTTCCTAAAAAGAAAAAGGAAAAGAAGCCTAAACAGGAAAAACCAACAGATGAGGAACAGCCAACAGAGGAACAAGCACAACCAGAGGTTGTTACACAAGAAGCAGTTACGCTTTCAGAAGATAGTCAGCTACCTAAAAAGAAGAAAGACAAGAAATCTAAAAAGGAGAAAGAAAATGTACAGGAGCCTGAGGAACAAAAGCCAACAGAAGTTCCTACCCCAACACCTGTACACGTTGTTGAGGATAAACAGCAAACTACATCGACAACAACTATGTCCTGGGCTACGATGTTAAAGGAGAATTTGAATTCAGAACAAGTTCCCAAACACGACATTAAACATCAAATTGTAGAGTTTATCCAGTCGGAAACACATCAAGTCCACAAAGAAGATGTAGAACCTACATCCATTGAAAATGTAGAACCTCAACACATCGAAACTAGTGAAGAAAGCGAAACTGTAAATGTTATCTCTCATAAATTGCCCGTAGCTGAAAAGACACAAGAACGTAATGTCATTGAAAGTGTAGTTGAAGAAGTTCATGTAACAGATGTTGTGACAGAAAGTACTCCAGAATCTGAGGACAAAGAACAACACAAAAAGAAGAAGGAAAAGAAACCTAAGAAGGAAAAACCCTCCACTGAAGAGAAACAACCTGAAGAGCAAAAACAAACAACAGAAGTTGTTATTCCTGAACCTAAACAGTTTGTTGATGATAAACCACAAACTACATCGACCACAACTATGTCCTGGGCTGCGATGTTGAAGGAAACTGAAGATGTAGAACCTAAAATTACTGAAACTGCAGAACCTCAACACATTGAATCTAGTGAGGAAAGGGAAACAGTAAATGTTACTCCTAGTGAATTGCCCGTTGCTGAAAAGACCCAAGATCGTAATGTCGTTGAAAGTGTAGTTGAAGAAGTTCAAGTAACAGAAGTTGTGACAGAAAGTGTTCCAGAATCTGATGATAAAGTACAACCCAAAAAGAAGAAGGAAAAGAAACCTAAGAAGGAAAAACCTTCCACTGAAGAGAAACAACCTGAAGAGCAAAAACAAACAACAGAAGTTGTTATTCCTGAACCTAAACAGTTTGTTGATGATAAACAACAAACTACATCGACCACAACTATGTCCTGGGCTGCGATGTTGAAGGAAACTGAAGATGTAGAACCTAAAATTACTGAAACTGCAGAAGCTCAAAACATTAAATCTAGTGAGGAAAAGGAAACAGTAAATGTTATTCCTGATGAATTGCCCGTAGCTGAAAAGACACAAGAACATAATATCGTTGAAAGTGTAGTTGAAGAAGTTCAAGTAACAGAAGTTGTGCCACAAACTGTTCCAGAATCTGAGGACAAAGAACAACCCAAAAAGAAGAAGGAAAAGAAACCTAAGAAGGAGAAAAAATCCGCTGAAGAGAAACAACCTGAAGAGCAAAAACAAACAACAGAAGTTGTCATTCCTGAACCTAAACAATATGTTGATGATAAACCACAAACAACATCAACAACAACTATGTCCTGGGCTGCGATGTTGAAGGAGAATTTGAGTTCAGAACAAGTTTCTAAACCTGACATTAAACATCAAACTGTAGATTTTATAAAATCTGAAACCCAACAAGTCCAAAAAGACCATGTAGAACCAAAATTCATTGGTACTGTAGAACCTCAACACGAAGCACCTCAAGACATTGAATTTAGTGAAGAAACTCAAGATCGTAACGTCATTGAAAGTGTAGTTGAAGAAGTTCAAGTAACAGAAGTTGTGACAGAAAGTACTTCAGAATCTGAGGGCAAAGTACAGCCTAAAAAGAAGAAGGAAAAGAAACCTAAGAAGGAAAAACCATCCACTGAAGATGAAACTACTCAAGAGAAACAACCTGAAGAGCAAAAACAAATTTCAGAAATTGTCACACCAGAACCTCAACAGTTTGTTGACGATAAATCACAAACTTCTTCGACAACAACTGTGTCCTGGGCTGCGATGTTGAAGGAACCTGTAGATGTAGAACCTAAAATTACAGAAACTGTAGAACCTCAACACATTGAATCTATTGAGGAAACAGTAAATGTTATTCCTTGTGAATTGCCTGTACCTGAAAAGACAGAAGAACATAATATCGTTGAAAGTGTAGTTGAAGAAGTTCAAGTAACAGAAGTTGTTACAGAAAGTATTCCAGAATCTGCGGACAAAGAACAACCCAAAAAGAAGAAGGAAAAGAAACCTAAGAAGGAGAAACCATCCTATGAGGAGAAACAACCTGAAGAGCAAAAACAAACAACAGAAGTTGTCATTCCTGAACCTAAACAGTTTGTTGATGATAAACCACAAACTACATCGACAACAACTATGTCCTGGGCTGCGATGTTGAAGGAGAATTTGACTTCAGAACAATTTCCTAAACATGACATTAAACATCAAACTGTAGATTTTATCAAATCTGAAAGACAGCAGGTTCATAAAGAAGATGTAGTAGAACCTAAATCCCAACACGAAGAACCACAACACACTGAATTTAGTGAAGAAAGGGAAATAGTTAACGTTATCTCTGAGACACAGGAACGTAATGTCATTGAAAGTGTAGTTGAGGAAGTTCAAGTAAGAGAAGTTGTGACTGAAAGTACTCCAGAATCTGAAGGCAAAGTACAGCCTAAAAAGAAGAAGGAAAAGAAACCTAAGAAGGAAAAACCAGCCACTGAAGATGAAACTCCCCAAGAGAAACAACCTGAAGAGCAACAACAACCAACAGAAATTGTCACATCAGAACCTCAACAGTTTGTTGATGATAAATCACAAACTACTTCGACAACAACTGTGTCCTGGGCTGCGATGTTGAAGGAAACTGTAGAACCTCAACATGACGAACCCCAACACATTGAATCTATTGAGGAAAGGGATACATTAAATGTTATTCCTGATGAATTGCCCGTAGCTGAAAAGACACAAGAACATAATGTCATTGAGAGTGTTGTTGAAGAAGTTCAAGTAACAGAAGTTGTGACTGAAAGTACTCCAGAATCTGAAGGCAAAACACAACACAAAAAGAAGAAGGAAAAGAAACCTAAGAAGGAGAAACAATCTGAAGAACAAAAACACACAACCGAAGTTATCACACCAGAACCTAAACAGTTTGTTGATGATAAACCACAAACTACATCAGCAACAACAACAACTCAATTTACTATGTCTTGGGCTGCAATGTTAAAGGAAAATTTGACTTCGGAACAAGTTCCAAAGGATGATATCAAACGTCAAACTACAGATTTTATTAAATCTGAAATGCAACAACCCGCAGAACCTGTATCAGAAAAGATGGATTTAGTTCCAGAAGTACCTGCAGAAACTACAGTTGAAGAAGGAATTGATCAACCTGTTGAACCTCAATCGCAATCAGCTGAAGAACCTCAATACCCAGATGTTAGTCAAACTGAGGAAATTCCTCATGTTGAAACTGTTGAATTAACACCAGCTGAAGACAGTCAACAGATTGTTGTTGTCGAAACAGTCGTTGAGGAAATTCAACACGTCGAGGAACCTAAAGAGACGAAGACAGAAAATCTGGAGGAAATTGTTGTTGAACCAGAAGTTGAGCCAAAGAAGAAGTCCAAGAAAACAAAGGTTAAACAACCAGAAGCCAAATTGGATGTGCAGCAAGAACATGTTTCTCCAGCGGAAATTGTCATACCACTTCCAAAACCAACAGCTCCACCCCAATCTGTATGGTCTTTGTCTGAAACTTATGCCGAAGTTGTAAGAAAATCTGGACTTACGGATGAAGGAAAGGTTCACTATGTTACTGAATTCTCTAAGGAGACAACTGCACCCAAACGGGATGACGTTAAGCCATTGAAATCAGATGTCAAACATGATGATCCTGTTGCCATAGAAACTCCCGCTGCATTGCCCGAACATACAGAAAGTGTAACCGAAGTTTCAGAATCATTCCCTGAATCTACTGAAATGGTCTCAGCAATTGAAAGAATTGTAACTGACCTTAAAGAAGACGAAGAATGGATACCTTCTGAGGAGCCAACTTCAATGAGTTGGCGTGATATGGTAGAATCTGATAACGAGCAACCTTTGTCACCTACAGAACCCACACCATGGTCTGCAATAGTGCAAAGAACTCCCGTAGAGGAAACATTTAATGTTTCGTCTACCACAACTGAAACTATAACTACTACGGTTACCACTTCAACCAGACCATCGCGTAAAGAACAACGTCCTACCATTAAGGTTACCGAAGCTCCAGAAGAACAACAAATTGATTTACCACAATCTCCAGAATGGCAAACAGTAAGAACAAGATCTCGTTCAAACTCAAATAGATCAAGATCTCGTTCAAACCAATCAAGAAAATCCGACAAGAAATTGCCTAAATCCAAACCTCAAAAGGAAATCGAAAAGGATACCAACCTTAAGCAGTTCCAAGTCGTAGAAACTGAGGTAATAACAAAGACTGAAGAAATTGTGACAGAGCCTACAGTAGCCACTGCAGAAGTCGATAAATCTAATGTGGTGGAAGAGCCTAAGGAAACAACTCCAGTAGTACAACCTGGTCTTTCATGGGCAGCCATAGCAGCACAAAATGTTCCAAAACCAGAACAGAAAATACGTGTTATCACCGAAACCGAAAAGATTCAAACTACTGTTAGCGAAAAAGTTCCAATGCCAACACATGAAAAGCCTTTGATCAGCGTTAAAATTGAACCTGAAAGAAAGGAAAAGAAACCTAAACAAAAATCTAAAAAGAAGACAGAACACAGTGTTTCGCCCAGTAGAAGAACTCTTCTCGAGGAAGTTTCGAAACCTAAAGAAGTTGTTACAACAAAGAAAACTCCCGTTGAAGAAGCTCACGTAGCTGGTAAAACTGTTGAAGTTGCCGCAAAACCTGAAGAAGTTGTTCAACACGAAGATGTCGAAAAAGAACTATTGAGCGTTGTTCAACCAACTGCTGAAACTTCAAGTGCCAACGATTCATTGACAGAATTTTTGAACCAAGAAAGGGAATCTCAGGATAGTGGATTTATAGCACAAACTTCTTACTGGTCTGCTACATTAAAACGTGATCACAGATCAAAGACTCCCGAGAAGATAGCTATACCTGAACCAGATGACACCATCAGTGAAATTCCTGTAATTTCACCCACAGAAACACCAAAATCCTGGGCTGCTCTTGTAAATACCGAAGAAACTGTCTATGATGAACCCAAGATAATCGAATCGGTAACAGAAACAGAGCCTGCAACAGAAGAAGAAACTTTGTCATCCAAACCCAGCGATGTTACAACTGTAGACCATAAAGTTAAAGAAATTGAAGTGGAAGAAACAGTTGTTATTACTAGCGAAGAAACGGTCAAGGATGAACTGAAGATTGAGGAACCGGTGACAGAAGTTGAAAGTGTAACAGAACTTGTAGCTGAAACTGAAGCTTCTAAAAAACCGGAAGAATTTATTGAAACTGAAGATATTGTTTCCAAAATTATTGAAGAAACGGTAGTAATAAACACCGAAGAAGCTGTCAGAGAACAACACAAGACCATAGAACCAGTTTTGGAAGCTGAAATTCCACACGAAATTGAAGCTCCTACCAAACCAAAAGAAGTCGTTGAACCTGAAGATCTTGTAGAAACTATTGGTGTAGTCACCGTCGATAAGGAGTTATTGACAGATGCTCTAACAACGGACAGTGATAAAACACCAGTTCCAGAACAACTCCCTGAAGGCCAACCACAACCGGATGATGCTTTTGTTTCACAAACATCATATTGGACAGCGACATTGAAGCCAGAGCAAAAGGAGAAACCTCTCGAACTAGTTATTCAACCAGTCGAGGCAGCTGAAATTCCCGTAGAATCTCCCACAGAAACTCCAACTTCATGGTCGGCTCTCATTAAAACCGACGAAACAGTTTATCCACAACAGGAGAAATTGCCAGAAGAAGATGAACCTGTTTCCTGGTCATCGGTGGTGGTTAGCAAATTAACTGATTTCCAAGAACCAAAACAACAAACTGAAGAACCAACTGAACAACAAGATTCCCAAATATATCTTACCACAACTGTAACAACACACAAAGATCTGCCAGTCGAAGAGACTGAAGAACCTACAACTTATGTAACTTCCAGCACTGTTACAACACACAAGGAAGTGCCAATCGAAACACCGGATGAAACTACAACTTATCTAACTTCAACAACAGTAACCACACACAAGAATCTTCCTATTGAAACCACGGAAGAATCTTCATCGTATGTTACTACAACCGTTACCAGTCACAAATATACGACTGAGGAAAACGTAGACAATCAATCGTCATCGTACGTTTCAACGGTAGTCACTACACACACAGAACCCTCAGTGATACCAGAAGTGACAACAACCGAAACCGAAACAATACCCCATGATGAATGGGTAGTAGTATGTGATGATGAAATCAAGGAATTGCAACAGGATGAATTAAAATATAATCTTTATCAGGAAGTCAATAAGTATTGGACTACAAAATATGAAACCTACGAATACGCGCTCCAAGAACAACAAGCTAAAGATAATGTAAGTGCCAACGTCAATGGCGAACAGCTCTCTATTGTCGAAAATAAGTGTGATATAAATGAAACACAATCAGTGCCTTCTGAAACACCACTCGTTAGTAGTAGTGCTTCCGATATTCCTACAGCTCAAGAGGATATTAAACCTTTACTTATGGGTGAAAATCCTCTATTGCGCAATCTATTTGCCGATAATTTCCTTAAACTTGTCTCTTATTATCAACTTGTCTCGCGCTATGAAGCCTATTTATCAAAATTAGTAGTAACTGAAACGCTTAGCGATACCACGGCTATTGTTGTTAAGACCCTAGTGGAACCTAAAATACTAACTGAAGCTACGGCTATAGATAAGACTGAAGAACCGCAAATGACCTCTGACATTGTGAAAAAGACTGATGTTGAGCTAACAGCTGAAGTTAAACTAGACTCTGGTAGTGGTAGTGAAAACGTAGATGATTTATATTATAATTTATCTTTGGATAGTTGGCCCACAAATGACATTAAGTCCCGGGAAAAGCAAAGTGTTTTAGAAAACGAAAAATTACTTAGTGAATTGGAAAGTTTGAAAAAATCCCAGGTTAAGGACAAACAAGACCTATTAGATGATGTTAAAAAGACAGACAATGACAAGCGGGACGATGATGATGATGATGACGACGATGACGAGGACGACGAAAGTGGTGCCCAACGTACAGACTTACCAGAAATACGTAAACCCAAGGATGATGATGATCATAAGGGTGGTCCCAGTAGTGATAGCAGTGGTCATGTCACCCCCACACCTGAACATGATATGAATAAGGGCGGTTATCAGGGCTCTTGCTCTTCACAATATATGTCCACCGATTTACCCGGTGGTATAGGCCATTGGCGCGATCAAAGTTCTTATCTAGCTTTAGAGGGTGATAACGCTAAAATCTTAGATGAAGTTATTTTAGTTGAGGAACATAAAGATTTAGAAACTACTGCTACAGCTACACAAAACATTCCGGAAACAGATGTAAAACTCTTGGAGAATGTACAAACTACCACAACCCCTGAAACTGAATCTACAATCCCCTCCCTTTCCCCCACTATATCCTCTCCACACAGCTCCCATACAGAACAAAATGTAAGTCTTGCTTGTAAACTAACACCATTAGCTAAAGCTACTACTACCACTCTAATAAATGTGGCGGCTGATACGACAACGGCGCTCCAGACAGCAGCAACAACTGCAGCAGCATCTTTGATGCCAGCTGTTGTGGGCACTTTAGTGCCGGCCGTGGTAAGTGCGGTAACAGCAGATACGACAACAACAACAACTACAAACGAGGAAGAAAAACCAACCACAACAACTGAAGAAACAGTAGAGTTAACATCAACAACAACAACAACAGGTATTAACACTACCACTTCAACAGTCATAGCAACACAACCACAACAACATACCACACTTGTAAACAACACATTAGTAGGTGAACCACAACAACAACAAGTGATGGAATCAACAGCAACCACAACAACAACAACCCAGCCTATACAGTGTATACCACAAACAGAAACTAAAACTACAACTACCACGGTTACCGATGAACTATATAGGCCTGACTTTATAGCCAGTCCACCGGAGGCAAATGTCATTAGACGTACCACAACTACTACAACAGTAACAACAACAACAACTGTTACCGGTTCGGGTATACAACTCGAACGCCAACCGCAGCAGCTACAACAGGCGAAGGTGATAATAACGTTGAGCATACGTTTCTTGCTAATTTTAATAATAACCGCTTTTATTTGTGGTTTTGGTCTATGTTTTTGGCTTTTAAATCATTTTAATTGGTGTGATCAATAAATAAGTGATCAGAAAAACAAACTCAATTTGCCATTATAACTGATCGCATCATTTAAAAAAAAAAGAAATATGCATTATTTTATATACATTCCTGTTATTTTATACTAATATTTACAAAATTTCAAATTTGCCCAAAACCCCAAAAAAGTAAAGAAAATTTAGAGTAATGGCTGCATATAGCAAAACTTGCCCTTTGTAATATAAAATATCATTCACAATGGTAGTTGTAATGTTGCCACATTACCATTTTCATTGTGAATTGTTCAACTGTTAAAGCAAGTATTATTGTTAAGATATTTGTTTCTTTTACTAAATTGTCTTTGTCTTCCTAAAACTTTTACTCTAAATTTTCTTTAAAAATTAAAAATATGAATGTGTTTTTTATTAAATTCCTAAGTAGTTTAAAACAAATCAAACGATAATAATTGTTATTGTTGTTATAATTGTTTCTTTTTATTCATTTTAATACATTATTTTGCACTTTTTTATTTTATTAGTATTTTTTATTTTTTTATTAATTTTATTTTAAATTTTTTAGTTATTTTCTTTTGATTTTGAGTTTTATTTGTTTTTAAAAAATTACTAATATTTTTGAAATAACCTTTTTTTTTAAATAATATTTATATTAAACTGGTAATGTGTCCTTAAAAATTTTAGCATTTAATTTAGTCTGTAGTTTAGAGTTTATAGAATATATTTATCAATAAAAACTAACAAATATTAAAACAAAAAACCAAAAGAGTTAATTTAACCCCCTCAGAAAAAAATACCGCATGTTTAACTTATTCAGTATTAGATCAGTAGTTCAAAACCCAGTTGGAAAAAAGTAGAATAATAATTCGAGAAATCTCTAAAAATATTTTTAAATAATTTTTTAAACTAGTTTTAAAATAATAGCAATTAAAGGCATCTACAGATCGTTAATGATCGTGAAGATGAACTTAATTAAATAAATTATTTAAATTTGATGCGATTTTAAACCAAATTTCTCATCAAAATTTTCATAAAATTTTCCAGATTTTAAACTATATACTCTAAAACTTCTCCCCGGAACTGCAGAGTTATATGGTTGCTAGAAAAAACCTTTCAAAATTTTATGAATTTTTATAATTTCAACTAAAATTCCAATTTGGGTTTTTATATTTTTTTCATAATTTCCAAAAATATTAAATACTATACTAGCACAAATTACACATACACAGAAAATCTACACATACACAACATCACCGTACGGCAGTAGCACCTTTAAATAAATACAATTTTTGAGTATTTGCATATTCATACTATATATATCTCTAATATATATATATATTAAAATTAAGGTGATTGGTTTGAGTTATAGATTTTGTGAGTCCTCTGATTGTTACAAATATTGGCTTTCGGAAATTTTAAAAAAATTTTGCTATAATGTTTAAAAAGACTAGGTTTCATAATTTTAGAAAAAATTTTTTATTTTTGAGGTTTTTATATAAAAGATCTTGCCAAATTAAAACTAAAATTGGAAATTATGAAAATATTTTTAAGAAAATGTTTAAAATTATAAGAAAATTTTAAAGATTTTTTAAATTTGTATGGTTTTCAACATGTTTTTAAAGTGATCTTCAAATGATCTTTCTTAAAAAAATATTTTTAATAGATAAATTCATGATCTTACTACTAGATTACTCACGATCTGGTTACAACTTTTTTATTTTAAAATTTCTCTTGGGAAATATTGAAAATAGTTTGGTGATCCTTAAAAAATGTTTACCCACAAACGATCGCACATGATCTAGTTAAAAAAAAATTTCATGTTAAATTTTCTTTAAATGAAATAACACATTTTATTAAAAAGGAAAGAAAAGAAGAAAGAAAGATTTTAAAAATGTTTTTAAAGTGATCTTCATAAGATGTTTTATATAAAAACAAATTTTCTTTAAAAAAAAATCATAATAGATCACACATGTTCTAACTAGATCAATTTTTTTTATAATCTCTTAGGAAATTTTAAAATTTGTTTGGCGATCCTCAAAAATGTTTGAGCACAAACGATCCGCCTTAATATTTTCATATTTTAAAGAAATATTTAACAATATTTTTAGTGATCTTATAAAATACTGGTTAACAAACGATCACCCCTAAGATTTTCATATTAAAAAGAAATTTTAAACCATATTTTTTTATTGAAAAGTTTCAAATATTTTCATATTTATAAGAAATATTAAAGAATATTTTCAGTGATCTTTTAAACTGTTTTTAACTATAGATCCACCGAAACAATCTGTAAAGTGATCTTCTAAAATGTTTATCAAGAAAAGATCACGCCAGATATTTTCATATTTAAAAGAAATATTTTCAGTGATCTTCTGAAAAAAAAAAAAAAACGATCCATCTTAATATTTTTATATTTTTTAAGAAATATTAAACATTATTTTTTACTGATCCTCCAAAAAGGTTTCTTAACCAACGATCCATCTTAATATTTTCATATTTTAAAGAAATATTAAACAATATTTTCAGAGATCTTGGAAATTGAAACAATATATTAAGTGATCTTCTAAAATGTTTGTTAACAGAAGATCCTTCTTAATATTTTCATATTTTAAAGAAATATTAAACAATATATTCAGTGATCTTCTAACATGTTTGTTAACAGATGATCCTCCTTAATATTTTCATATTTTTAGGAACTATTAAACAATATTTTCAGTGATCTTCTAAAAGATCCTTCTTAATATTATCATATTTTAAAGAAATATTAAACAATATTTTTCTACTGATCCTCAAATGATCCATCTTAATATTTTCATATTTTAAGAAAATATTGAAGATATTTAGTGATCTTGTAAAATGTTTATTAACAAAAGATCCTCCTTAATAATTTCCTATTGAACACAAATTTAAAAAAAATATATTCAGTGATCTTCTAAAATGTTTATTAACAAAAGATCCTCCTTAATATTTTCATATTAAAAAAAATATTCAGTGATCTTCTTGTTAACAAACAATCCACTTTAATATTTTCATATTTTAAAGAAATACTGAATAATATTTTTAGTGATCTGTGTTATCGTTCATTAACTCCTTAAAATTTTCATATTTAAAATAAATATTTAACAATATTTTTTTACTGATCCTCAAAACGAGTTGTTAAAAAACGATCCCTCTTAATATGTTCTACAAATATGAAACAATATTTTCACAGAGTCTCGAAAATATTTCTTAACAAGTGATCTGCCTTAATATTTTCTCTCTATAAACAACTCTAAGCACGATCATTGTATACAACACGATCGTGTGCAGATCCACAAAAAAAAAAACGCAACATTTTGAAAAGTTTTCATAAGCAGCCATAATAAAAATCTCAAACATAGGAAGAGTTCATTAACTTTTCATAGTTTGTGGCAAATACAAATAGAGCCGAATATAAAAATATACTTTTATTATAAATATTTTCGTGGCGAAAAATGTGTTGCTTTTTTAAAAATAGAAATTATTTTTTTCAAAATGTTTTTTTTTGCAACACTGCATAATTGCTATAAAGTAATGTGTAGCAGAATTTTCTGATTTCAGTTTGAAACTAATAATTGCTAAATACTAAACAGAAAGTGGTGATCATTAGATTTAGTGAAAAAACAAAAAAATAATAAAATTTTAAAAAATTTTTATAATTAAAGAGAATGTTCAGGATCGATGATCATTAAAGAGAGAGCTATTGATTGATTTTCTTTAAATCACATTTATGTCGAAATTTTTAAATTTTTGCATTAAGATCATTATTTAAAAAGAATAATGAGTTTTTTTAATACAAAAAATATCTTTTTTTAGTGTTTTTAAGTGTTTGCCAATGTTTGTGTATGTGTAAGCTAATGAACATTTTTTAAAAAAATTTTTTAAATTAATTAATTAAGCATGATTTTTGTTTTTTTCTCCTTAAAGAAGTTTTAAGAAATTTGCATGTAAGACTTGTAAATATGTTTCCCTAGGGCTATAATTATCCAAAACTAAGACAAGATCATAGTTTGAAATCTTGTAAAAGACATTTTTCCAAACTGTTTTATCATTTAAAGAGAAATGTCTTGTTACTTAAGAGATCTTGTAAGTGATCTTGTCCTTAGTTATTAAGAGAACTATAGGTTTACTTTTATGCCCTATATTGTTATTCTTAGACCTGATCTGCTTTTAAGTTTAAGTTGTATATACAATTCAAGTATTTAAAGCTCCCATTGCTTGAAGAAAGACATAACTTTAAAAAAAAATCTATTAAAATTATTAAAATCGTTTAAAATCCTTTCCTTAAGCTTTTCTTTAAGTTATGTCCTTCTCTAGCATTATTTAAGCCTAATATTTTCTATATCAATTTATTGATTGTTGGTTTATTTATACGTTTGTAATGATTTCTTTAAATATTTTACTCTATATAACCATTCCATTTTACATTTAACTTAATTTCTTTTATTATCTCACAAATATTAATAATAATAATCCCACATACATATATATATATAGGATGTTTTAAACCAAGATGTTGATGAATTGCTTCAATCGCTAACGACAGTCGAAGGTGCCATAGCATACTTGCCACAGCACAGTTTGGATGGTATGCTGCAGGGTTTGAAGGTAAGTACTTGAATGTTTTCTCTATATAAATTATAAAAGTTAAAAAAAACACCCACACACACACACAGCATCCTGACAAATGAAAAGCTTTTTTTCTTAAGAAAAGTTTATTTTGTTTGTTTAATTGCAAAAAAAAGAAAACATTTTTTTCAAATAACGTCTTGTTTTTTGAATGTGCCGTTTGAAAAGGAACGTTATTAACTTTGAAAACATACATACCAAAATTAACACAGCATTCCTCATACATTAAAATTTACAAAATTTACAAAAATTTATTTCAAAATCTGTAGTTTAGGTTTTAGTTTTTAAAATAGGTATTTTAAGTTATTTATTTAAGTTTAATTAACATTAACTTTAGGTTAATTTCAAAATCTCTGAAACTAAGCAATCTTTTTATAGGAAAAGTTGTCTTAAATTTGATAAATTTTCTATAAGAAAAGTTGTCTGGAAACTAAGCAATTCTTTAAGAGAAAAGTTGTTCAGAAACTGAGGAATTTTCTATAAGAAAAGTTGCTTAGAATCTTAGCAATTCTTTAAAGAAAAAGTTGCTCTAAATCTGAAATCTTATTATAGAAAAAGTTGCTCTAAATTAAAGAAATTTTCTATAAGAAAAGTTGCTCTAAATCTTAGCAATTCTTTAAAGAAAAAGTTGCTCTGAATCTAAAATCTTTTTATAGAAAAAGTTGCTCTAAATTAAAGACATTTTCTATAAGAAAAGTTCTCCGGAAACTTAGCAATTCTTTAAGGGAAAAATTTGTTCAGAAACTAAGGAATTTACTATAAGAAAAGTTGCTTAAAATCTTAGCAATTTATTAAAGAAAAAGTTGCTTAGAAACTGCGGAAATTTCTATAAGAAAAGTTGCTCAGAATCCTAGCAATTCTATAAAGGAAAAGTTGTTTGAAAACTGCTGATTTTTCTATAAGAAAAACTGTTTAAAAACTGAGCAATTCTTTAAAGGGAAAGTTGCTAACAAAATGAACAATTTTCTACAGAAAAATTGCTCAGAATTTTAGTCATTATCTACAGGAAAAGCTCCTCAGAAAGTTGCTCGGAAATTGGGCAAATTTGTATTTGAAAAGTTGTTCAAAACTATGCATTTTTCTATAAGAGAAATTGCTTGGAAACTGAGTAATTTTTCCTAGAAAAAGTTGCTCAGAATATGAGCAATTTTCTGCAGAAAAAGTTGTTTGGAAAATGAGAAATTTTCTATAGAAAAATTTGCTCAAAACCTGATCAATTTTCTAGAGAAAAAATTGCTCAGAAACTAAGCAATTCTCTCACGAAAAGTTTCTCAGAAGCTAAAGACTTTTCTAAGTAAAAGTTGCTCAGAATCTAAGCAATTCTCTACAGGAAAAGATGCTCAGAAGCCGGTATTAAACCAGCCCTTAAACTGAACATTTTTTATAAGAAAAATTTGCTACAAAACTGAGCAGTTTTTTATAGGAAAAGTTGTTAAGAAACTGAGCTATTTTTTATAGGAAAAGTTGTTAAAAAACTGAGAATTTTCTACAGAAAAAATTGCTCAGAAACTAAGCAATTCTCTCACGGAAAGTTTCTCAGAAGCTGAAGACTTTTCTAAGGAAAAGTTGAGCAGAATCTAAGCAATTCTCTACATGAAAAGTTGCTCAGAAGCTGAAGAGTTTTCTAAGTAAAATATGCTCAGAATCTGGTATTATATCAGCCCTTAAACTGAACATTTTTTTAAGAAAAATTGCTACAAAACTGAGCTATTTTTATAGGAAAAGTTGCTTAGAAACTAAAGCTTAGGAACTGAGAAATTTCTGTAATAAAGTTGGTTAAAAACAGAAATTTTCTCAGAAAAGTTCCTCAAAAACTTCACAATTCTCTACAGAAAAAGTTGCTCAGGAGCTTAAACTGGAAAAGTTGCTTAGAAACTAAACAATTTTCTATAGTAAAAGTTGCTCAAAAACAGGACAATTTTCTTTAGTAAAACTTAAGTTAAATTAAAGTTCGGAATTATCCTTGAGACATTAAAATATCACATTTCTTTCCTTAAAACAAACTTTAGCTAATCCAAGAGAATCTAGAATATCAAGAACAGGAAGCCCAAAGACTTAAAACCTTAAGTCAGACATTGCCAACAGATCCCGCTACAGAAAGACTACTTAATGAAATCACCGATCGTATAGATCTACTATTGAGACGTACCCAACAGGGTATTACCATGATAGCGGTAAGTAGAGGATAACGAAATACCAATAAAATCTAGAAGAATTTAAACTAAATTTTTAAAAATTTCTCTAATTTTTACAGAATGCCGCTCATGCCCAAAAGAAACGCACCCAAGAATTGGAAGAATATCAAATTCATTTGGAACAAATTGAAATTTGGATTAAAGAAGTTACACAAGAGCTTAAGAGTTTAGAACTAACAGCCGATAGTCCACAAGATGAACCCACCCTGAAGGCTCAAGTCGAAAAGAGTCAACAGTTATTGCGTACTTTGAAAGAACGTCAACAGTCCTTAGAAGATTTGGTGGAAAAAACGAAACCTTTATTGGCTCATGATGATGTAGCTGAATTGGCTAATAACTTAGTGGAACAATTACAATATGTCATTGTTATACTAAGAGAACAAATAACAGTGGCCACTAAACGTATTTACACCATTGAAACTAGAATTGTGGAATTGAGACGCTCTAAACAAGAGGAAGAACAACGCAAGAGAATTTTGGCGGAACAACAAATACAACCTCCCACACGCCAAACTGAGGAGTCAGTAGAATCAAATGCCAGCACTGTAGACTCCAGTCCAATGCCTGAAGAAGAGGAATTGCCACAGGCTGCCTATACTGTAGAGACACAAACTTCAGCTAGCTTGGAAATGCCTAAGGAAGAACCTAAGGAATATGCTAATGTTGAGGCCCAAACCAGTTTTGCTGCTAGTGCAGCAGTTCCTGTAGAAACTGCCGAAATGTCTATGCAAACTCAAAAGATGGTAAAACCCACTGAAAATATTACTATTACACAAATCCAAAAACAAGATGGTGAGAAGCTTATACAAATCGATACAGTGCCAAATGTTGAAGTGCCCGATGTACCGGAAAATGTTGAAATTGAAGCACGTTATCATCAGAAACCTCAACAGGATGTTGAAAGATCTACCGAGTTAATATTGAAAAATGTGCCGGAAGTTTTCGAAACCACATTTGTAGAACCAGATGAAACTACTACAGAAGTTGTGGTAGGACCAGATGGTACTAAGCATATAATACTAAAGAAAATCACTCGTACACGACAACAAATTGTTCAGCAACAACAAGTGTCTTCACTGGATACAGTAACCGATGCTGAAGGCAATATACAAGTTCAATCAACTGATCAAGTAAATCTGGAAAATATTCAAACTGTAGAGAAGACACATGATGATAAGACGGGATATACAACGGTTATCACTCAACAGACACGTGGCACTTTGGTGGATGGTTCCAATCCGGAAACTGTTATAATTCAAGAATTTGAAACACCACCTGTAGTAGAGAAATATGAAGAACTACATTCTCCAGAAGTAGAAATGCAAGGTGTGCCATTGCATGAAGGTGATGTAGCCTATTTGGATCCACAAAACTTAGGACTGATCGAAGGTTCCACCCAAGGCAGTATTAAGGCTGTTGTACAACAAGTTACCCGTAGAGTTATACGTAAAACACGCAAAATCATCAAGCGTATTGTGGTAATCGATGGCAAAGAACATGTCACCGAAGAAGTTGTTGAAGAACCCGAAGAAATCGAAGTCAATGAAGAACAAATGCCACCCGAAATCAGTGTTAATATAGTGCGCACTGTCAATGGTAAAGTGGTAAGCGAGGAGGAGTACGAACGCCTTATGCAACAACCTAGTGTTGTTGTACAGGAAATATCGACTGATATAACCGATGGTACACGCACAACTCCCTTACAGGTATTTAATATTGATTCTACCACTTTGACCACTACAACAACAACAACCCCCACTGAACCACACGAAACACAACAACAGCAACCAGAACAAGAACAGCCAAAACAAACAACAGAAACTTTCGAACGTCCTCAAACTCAAGCACCCAAAGTAGAAATTGTTGACTTACCTGCACCTAAAGTAGAAATTGAACAAGTTGTTGACACTGTAGTTAAAACACCAACTGCCGATGTCGTCTCAACAAAATCCGATGAAATTGTTTCAGTTGTAACAATTGAAAAGGAGGAACCCAAAGTTGAAGATCTCCAGGAAATATGGCCGGTACAACATCACCTACAGCCAACAGATATTGAATTTTCTAAACATACAGAACCAGTTGCACCAGCAGTTGTTGCTGATGTTGTGCCTACTACACAATTAACCGAACAAATTTGGCCTCTAAATGATGAAACTGGTTATTCGGTTAATTTAGAGAATTATGAATTTGAGAAACATATTCAACAGCCCCTAGAAGAAGATGAACAACCCAAAACATTTACAATTATACCAGCTGAGGAGGAAGAAATTGTCGTTTCGAAATCCGAAGTTGAAACAGTATTAATACCAGAGGTACCCAAGGTCAAACAGGAGGAAATTGTCTCTGTTGAGGAGACAATTGTAAAAGAAGAAATATCTTCTCCTAAATCAGAAGTTGAAACAGTATTAACACCAGAGGAAACTAGGCTTAAACCAGAAGAAATTGTGTCTACCAAACCAGAAACAGTGGAGGAAATTGTATCTCCTAAATCAGAAACAGTATTAACACCTGAGGAATCGAAGGTTGAACCAGAAGAAATTGTCTCTACTAAACCAGAAACAGTTGAGCAACCTCAGATATTGGATACTACAACCGAACCAACGGAAAAGGAAACTAAAGATACTGAAGAGATACATATTACAGAGGTTACATCAGAACAACCTGATACTGAAATTGTTAAGACCACAACCGAAACAACTGTAATCGCTGAAGAGAAACCTCTAAGAGAAACTCAAGAGGTTACTGAACCCGAAAAACCCGATACAGTTGTTGAGAAAATTCCAGAAATGGCTACTATAACAATTGTAAAAACCACTACCGAAACAATTTTGCCCGGCATAGATAAACCTGTAACGGAAAGTGAAGAATTTTCACATCATCTATCGAAAACGCCAACCGATGAACCTATAGAATCTCCCTTCCAAACTGATGACTCTGTGGTTAGCGCTTCCAGTGAAGATCTACTTATTGGAAAATCGCCGAAAGATAAAACAAAATTGGATATTAAAGCCACCACACAGCTTTTTATTTCGGGCGAAGCTACTGCAACTCCTATAACAATGTCCGCACCATCTATTGAAGGCAATGGATCTAGTGTTCTTAAGGTTACTTTGCCCGAAACTGAAGGCTCTGAATTAGCTAATGTACCAGCTAAAATGTCTTTGACTATTGTAGAAACTGGTACTGCCGAAGAGCCCGTCGTGGAGGCCGAACACGATAGCAAGCGAAGTAAAAAGAAAAAGAAGATAAAAGATCCCACGCCAGCGGTTGTGGAACCCAAACCAATTGAGCATTTAGCAGAAAGTGAAGAACTGGCAGCGGTCTCTGAAGTTCCTCACGAACAAAAACTGGAAACTCCCAAAGAGGAAGTTGTAACTGAAGAACCTTTAACACAGCTTGAAGAAAGCTCTGCTGTTTCCGATGTAGGTTATGAGCCAGAAGATAAAACTATGGATGAAGAACAGCAGACTGAGGAAGGTAAAAAGAAAAAACTCAGTAAAAAGAAACAACCCCTCAAGGTTTTAGATGAAGATGATACGCACATGGCTTTAACTTCCTTAGAAACCGATGATGATAAATCGGAAAGTTTGAAATCTGAAGGAAAACTATTCCAAGAATCTATTTTGGAAATCAAACCAGACAGTGAAGTATCAAGTATCTCAGTAGATGAAACAGTTAAAGTGGTGGAAGAAGCTATACTAACACCCGATTCTGAATCCCCACGAGAACCTCTTAAGGAGATAGTTAAGCCTGTAGATGTTATAGAATTATCCTATGTTAAGGATGAAGAACAGCAGACTACACCGCGCCAAGAACCCAAAGAAGAAAAGCCAGAAGTTTCATTAGAGCTAGAGGTTAAGGAAGTTCAAACATCACCAGAGCCTCGTGTGCCACAAGAGGAAGTTTCCATACAAACCACACCTAATAACAGTGAATCGGAGTCTCAAACCATTATTGTTAAAGTAAATGAAACCGAAGTGCAAACAGACCTGGTGGAAGAGGTAAAGCAAGAACCAACTGCGGTCATACCTACAGCAACTTCTGAAGTTCAAACCGAGGATATGCAAGCCAAGCCAGAGATGTCACACACCTCTAGTCAAACGTTTGTTATAACAACTTCAGAACAGGAACTACAAACAACACCACAAGTTGCAACCTCCGAACCCCAAGTCTATACAAGTGATATTGTTAATCCACTTGTTAAGGAGTTTGTTAGTGATATTACATTCGATTTGCCCGAAAAACAGATTGAGACTAAAGAACATGCCACTCTAACCGAAACTGTAACAATACCAGAAGCAGTGCCACAAGAAATGACGGATGTACCAACGCAAACATCATTGATTGAAATAACTCCAACTGAACAAACAGATCAACAAACTTCCACCATAGAGTTTGTGCTAACAACCACCACAACCGATACACAAACCTCACCCAGAGAAGAAGTACTTGAAGTGAAAGAGCCAAGTTTGGAAGATTTCTCAGTAACCTCGACAGAGCCCTATGAATTAGAGATACAAACAACTGTTACCATACCACCAGAGTCGGATGATTCCGAAAGTCAACCTATTGTATATGAACATATTGAAACTATTGAACATCCTAAGAGTAAAGAACCAAAAGATGATGAAACAAATGTTTGTGTTCATTTGGAATTCGGTGAAGATAAGACAGTGGAACCGGTAGTAACGGTACAAACTGCCGAAAAGAAACCCCAAGCAGTACAATTGCAAATTACCAAAACCACTGTAATTGAAGAATTCCCCAATCTACCGGCTCATGTCAGTGAACAAAGTAAGGTTAGCATTTCCTCTCAACAAAGCTCTAAACCACGTAGCCGACCTACCTCAACCGTTACCATCGAAGAGGTTACTTCGCCTACTGAGGAAATTGCAGTTCCTATAACACCGGGACCAGATAATATGCCAGACGAAAGCAGCAACGAAAGCATTTGGATGACTGCTGCTACCATAGCACCCAGAGAGCAATCTGTTAAGGATGTTTCCCAAGCTTTAATCATGTCCGAAAGTCTACTGCATTATCCTGGTCAACAAACTATCATAATCGAAAGACCTGATGTATGGGCCAAGACCAAGCAATCTATTGGAGGTAGAATCACGCAGAAAAAGGAAGTTGAAGTTCAACCCACTCCACTTAGCAATGTCTTGCATTTAGCCACCCTCTCACATCAAATTCAAGAAATACCAACTGAACAAAGAGTTGAAGAAGTAAATGAAAGTTTGAATGACCTAGAGAAGGCTGTTAATAGCGGTGATGAGTTGAAAATTCAAACAACTGTTATAACAGTTATTGAAAAAATATCCACCTGGTTGGAAACCATTGAGTATCGTGTGTATTTGATTAGACAACAAACTAATGATGGTCCTTCCGAAGAAAAACTCAAGAGTTACAATGATCTTAACGAAGAGCTAAATACTATTGGTCAAAGTGTAAATCATTTAGAGGGACATTTGGCTAAAACGAATACCATCAACCAGCCTGAGGTACAACAATGCTTAGATACTCTTAAGATGCACATTAGTGCGGTTGAGGAAAAAACCCAAGACAATCAAAAACAAGACGTTAAGGATCTGGAAAAATGGAATAACTTTTTGGTATTGGTACATCGTATTTCGGGACTTTTGGAAGATCTACAAGAACGTTACGAAGTTATTGTCAATCATGATAGTACTTTGAAACAGAAACTTACTTCATTAGAAGAACTGGAACTGCAGAACAATGATACTATTGTTCAAATCTCTCAGCTGATGTTAAACGCTAGAGCCTTCCAAAGAGATTTCCCTGGCAAGAAGGTACCACAAGATATCTACACTGCCTATGAGTCTTGTCGCAATATTAACAACAACATTATTGCCGAAAGAGATCGTCTCTTGCAATTGCAAGCTTTGGCTGATGAATATGAACAAACCTTGAAAGAGTTCACCAATATCACCGTTTTGGCTGATAAACTAGTTGAAGGTCCCATAATATCCAGCACTTTGGAACAATTGAATAATGAGGTTCAAAAACATCGCAAATTCTTTGTCAATCTTAGTCATTGCCGTGCCATGCTGGAATCGTTGGAGGAGAATATAGATAGTGAAACTCGAGAGAAGCATTCAGAATTACACAAAGAGTTATACAATAGAGCTAATATTCTATTGGAAAAGGCTTCTGAAAGGTCGTCTAAACTAGTGCAGGCCGCTTCAAGATGGACTGTTCTAGAAAAAGGCATGAAGGATGAACAGCAATGGTTACAAGTTGCTCAGCAAAGAGTTCCCGATTTATCGGCGGTAACTTCGGCCGATTATGATCAATACACCACGCTCTATCAATCTTTGAGCCAGGATATATCCCATCACTATGTGAAAATGACCAATCTGTCAAATATTGCCAATAAACTTCAAGACCTGGTCCAAGCTCCCAATCTGGTAGAAGAGACTAATGATGCCCTTATTGTCCTATTGAAATTGCGTGAAGAAGTTTCAGTTTACCTGCATCGCTTACTTGTTTTCAAGGATATTTGGACTCAATATGTCAATCAAACCGACAAAATGGAAGCTTTCGTTAGAGAAAGTGAAAAGGAATTGAAAATGATACAAATACCCGAATATCCTTTGGAACAACCTATCGAGCATATGCGTCAATTCTGGGAAATTAAAGCCCAATTCGAAATGCATAACAATATACGCACCGAAGCGGGCAATACCTTTGAAAAGTCTCTACAGGTGATACCACTTGCCGATGAAATGTTGCAAAGACAATTCCATGCTCAACTCGAGGACAGATGTAATGCTGTAGCAGAAAACATTGAACGTATACAAAACAAAATAGTACGTTCCCTGTCGTCAGAAGATGTAGCACCAGAAGATAAACTGAAATTGATAGAACGTGAACTACAGGAAATCTACTTGACCATGACCAGCATGAAGGGTGTTATCAAGAACGATGAAGAACTTTGTCTCTACATCGAACGCATACAGGTCTTGAGAACACGCGTAGGTTTCATAGGCAATGAATTGGGCCGTATCGGTCTGCAAGAGCCCGCTATTGAACCCGAAAAAGTGGGCGAACTCTTTGCCTTGTCACACAAAATATCCACCCAAATTGCCGAAGAATTGGAAGGAGCCGCTCTATTGCGCCAACAGCTAACCGCCATTCAAGAGGGCATCTCGAATTTGCGCAAACATCAAGCTAAACTATCCGTTATTTTAGATGAATGTGAAAATGCCGAAAAACTAGACAGTGATGCCATTGAAAAGGCTGTACTCGATTGCCAGACTGTCGGCGAAGAGTTAATAGGTGCCTGGCAGGAGATTATGCGTACTCGTCAAATGTTACATACTCTACCAATGCGCCTTAAGATGTCAGTCTCACCGGTTAAACTCGAACGTGATATATCCCAATTGCAGGATGATCATGCCTTCCTCGAGAGCAAATGTACCAATATTATGACAATATTGCGTAATCGCTTAGCTCTTTGGATGCGTTATGAGAAACAATTGGAACTGGTACACAATTCCGTTCAGGAGACCGATTTCATGATGGAGCTTTTGAAGGTTCACGGACAAGTTGATTATGAGCGTTTGCGTAAGGCCACTGAACGTCTAGAGGTGAGTTGTTTTTTTTTTTCCATTTTATCTTGTTTTCTTGTACTTTTATAAACTTGACGTCTTCCATAGGAATTCCATACAAAAAAGTACTATATTTGGTTAACTATTAGAAGTAGAATCGTTAAGTGGGTTTTATATTTATATTGTTTTTAGAGTAGCAAAGCATGCTGGGTATAGCTAGTATGTATATAAAAGCTTAAGATTATGAAAACTTGTTTGGAAATTTAGTTTTTTAAACTTCTTTTAGTTTACGGCGATAAAAATATTGGGAATTTCCCAAATTTTGTTTACTATTAACCAAATTTGTTTTGGTTTCAAACCTTTGGCTTTGTTTTCATAATATAACGGAGTACCTGTGTTCTAAGATAAACAAACATGTTTGTTGTTTACAAAATTTGTTTGTCAAAATAGGTTTTTCTCGCCAATTTCTCTCTCTCGTTCGCCTACCTGATACGATATGTTTTCGTTATTTCGTTAATGACCAGCAATTGTTGTTGTTGGGTTGCGGTATTTAACAAGAAATAAATAATAAGTAGTTGAAATATTAGGCGCTAAATATTTCTGATAAGAGTAGGAAAACAAAATCTAACTAAACTGTTATTAATACAGAGTTTTAGGGGAATTTAAAGATTTGTTCAGATATGTATGGTATGCCGGCAGCTATGGGTAATTAAGTCAATCACATACTAAAACAACAATAAGTTAGTTAATTACATTTTAAAATAGAGAGAGAGAGCAACTAAATAAGAGTAATAGGAATACTTAAACGAAAACACATATTTAACATAGAAGAGGGCAAAGTAGGTAGCTATATAGATACCCTTAGGTGGCAACAACAGACATAATGTCACACATTTTTAGGTATATTTTTATACACATTGTTGTTGTAAGTGTTGTAAATATTGTCTAGCTCACCACTAGCTAGCCAAACAGCCAGTCATATAGAATCCCTATAAGTACTTGTGACCATTTTGAGAAATGAAGTAATCGTTTTTCGCTATTCGTGCTAAAAACAACGCACCGCCAGCAACACCTTAGAATTACAAAAACAAAATAATTTAAAATAAATTACAAAATATTAGTGTTGGAATGTTAAACTTAAAAATCATTTAATAAAACTTATAATTATGCTCTTATTAAGCCAAAGAGAGTTGTTTAACTGATAACGGTAATAAACTAAAAGAGAGCCTTATACAAGCAATAAAAAACAACTACATACATATATAATTGATTGAAATAAAAGAGCCAGAAAAAAAAGATTTTAGTGAAAATAAAACTATTAATAAAAACGGACGTGTTCAAAAAAAAAAGCGGAAGTTAATTTAAAAAAAAAAATTAAATGTTTATTAAGTACTCGTGTTAAAAAATTAAATGTACAAATAACATAATAATGTAATAATTATATTAATAATAACAATTTCAATACAATTTCTTTACCCTTCCTCCCCCCCCCCCAAAAAAAAAAAAAAAGGGACTCGCTGGTGATTTACAAAATCGCGAGACTTTGTTAGACGATTTACAGACGTCGGCAAAACCCTTAATCGAAACTTGTGATTTACAAATTGTTGAACAAATTGAATCTGCGGTTCAAGAAGCTGTAGTGGCCTGGAATGATACCTCCGATAATTTACAAACGTTGTGTGAACGTTATCAACGTGCTGTAGAACTTTGGCATAAATATCGTAACGCATCAGCTCAAGTTAAAAACTACATTGAACAACAAATGGATACAGTTAAGACCTTCAATAAGCCCTTGGAATCGCTGCAACATGCCAAGGTAAGTTGTTTAATAAAAAAAAAAAACAAAAGAAATTTTATTGTTTTATGAAAATTTAATTTAACAAAATGAAAAAAAAACAACTTTAATGATAAGCAATTTAAATGAAACAAATCGGGAAAACAAACCTTTAATATATGAAGTCTTTTAATATGTCGTTTTGTTTACAGTAAAGCTTATCTGTTATAAATTATTAAAAACACTCAGTCCATATAACAGCATCAACAGATGATATTAATTCTTTAAGATACTTTTATATACATATATATATATATATTAGTTCAATGATAAAATTGTACATAATTACTCCCAGATCTTCTATAAGCAACTTCCAATCGTCAGATATGTGTGATAAAAAAAGTTAAATTTCAAAACCGCAAAATTTTAAATCTTTATAAATATAGCACCCAGTGTATAAAATGACTTTTCGGCGCCCTGGCTGTTTAACCCAACTGCCAGAAGCTATAGCATTAACATATTCAAATATTTGAAAACAAAATTTACATAAATAAATATTCTGACATATTATGCTTCTATATACCGGTTTGTTATACAAAAAAAATATTGTGATTCGCTTAAAATAACCCAAAAATAAAATCTCATAAAAACAATCATATTATACTGAGTAATGAGTAAATTTTGTAAAAATAAAACTACACATGTTTTTAAAATGTATGTAATACCCAAATGTAATTATTAGGAAGCAGTACGGAACAATAGAAAATAATAATAGAATAACTTTTTTACGGTTAATAAGATTTGGAATTTACCCTACATGTGTTTAAATTTTGTAAACTAGAACTGAATTAGAACTGAACTAGAACTGAACTAGAACTAAACTAGAACTAAACTAGAACTAAACTAGAACTGAACTGGAACTGAACTAGAACTGAACTAGAACAGAACTAGAACAGAACTAGGACAGAACTAGAACAGAACTAGAACTGAACTAGAACTGAACTAGAACTGAACTAGAACTGAACTAGAACAGAACTAGAACTGAACTAGAACTGAACTAGAACTGAACTAGAACTGAACTAGAACTGAAACTAGAACTGAACTAGAACTGAACTAGACTGAACTAGAACTGAACTAGAACTGAACTAGAACTAGAACTAGACTGACTGAGAACTAGAACTGAACTAGAAACTGAACTAGACCTGAACTAGAACTGAACTAGAACTGAACTAGAACTGAACTAGAAACTGAACTAGAACTGAACTAGAACTGAACTAGAACTGAACTAGAATGACTGAAACTGAACTAGAAACTGAACTGAACTGACTAGACCTGAACTAGAACTGAACTAGAACTGAACTAGAACTGAACTAGAACTGAACTAGAACTGAACTAGAACTGAACTAGAACTGAACTAGAACTGAACTAGAACTGAACTAGAACTGAACTAGAAACTGAACTAGAACTGAACTAGAACCTAGAAATAACTAGAACTGAACTAGAACTGAACTAGAACTGAACTAGAACGAACTAGAAACTGAACTAGAACTGAACTAACTGAACTAGAACTGAACTAGAACTGAACTAGAACTGAACTAGAACTGAACTAGAACTGAACTAGAACTGAACTAGAACTGAACTAGAACTGAACTAGAACTGAACTAGAACTGAACTAGAACTGAACTAGAACTGAACTAGAACTGAACTAGAACTGAACTAGAACTGAACTAGAACTGAACTAGAACTGAACTAGAACTGAACTAGAACTGAACTAGAACTGAACTAGAACTGAACTAGAACTGAACTAGAACTGAACTAGAACTGAACTAGAACTGAACTAGAACTGAACTAGAACTGAACTAGAACTGAACTAGAACTGAATTAGAACTGAACTAGAACTGAACTAGAACTGAACTAGAACTGAACTAGAACTGAACTAGAACTGAACTAGAACTGAACTAGAACTGAACTAGAACTGAACTAGAACTGAACTAGAACTGAACTAGAACTGAACTAGAACTGAACTAGAACTGAACTAGAACTGAACTAGAACTGACCTGAACTAGAACTGAACTAGAACTGAACTAGAACTGAACTAGAACTAACTAGAACTGAACTAGAACTGAACTAGAACTGAACTAGAACTGAACTAGAACTTTACTAGAACTGAACTAGAATGAACTATAACGAACTAGAACTAAACTAGAACTGAACTGAAATTTTGAATCAAATAACAAAAGATGGACCTTAAACTCCCGGTTTAAGCCTTTTATAAACACAATTTATTGACTTTAATACATATTTAAATTCTATTGAAAATTAATTTCGTTACAACTCTATAATGAACTGAACATATCATTCATTTACCCATAGTGAAAAATTAAAAATCCAAACACATTCATTTAACGTGTTTTTTTATGTAGCAAAAAGAGAGTGAGACGTACAACAGCGACTAGGAGTGCATGTCCCATAAAAAAATAGTATAAGGAAAAATCGATAATTTAATTAAATATTATTGGAATTGTGGTATGAGTGGCAGCTGACACAACGCGAACGTTTGTCACTGTTCACAATTTAATCAAAATACAGTGAAATACTATTTCTATTAATTACAAAATCACAGAACAAAAACAAAAATACTAAAAAAAACTACTTGATGCCAACAAAATATATAGAACTTTCACTTTAACACAATAAAACAAAAAGAATTAAATTTATTTTTAAAGGCATGAACTAAATTCCTAGCAAATGCTCTCGTAATTTTTGCTAAATTTAGCCATTTACTGGCAATTGGCATTTTGTAGTACGAGCTCTGTGGGATTGTTTAATTTGTAAATGATTTTTTTTAGTTATTTTAATTAAATCAATTAAACAATTTACTTTTCTATTCAATTTTCAGACTTGCCAAAATAATTTAAATAGCCAGGATGATAAACTCTTAGAACTGCGTGATATAGTTACTAAAATCGCCTCCGATATTGGTTTAGATGCCTCCAATTTCATGCAAGGCGAACTAGAGGAGCTGGGTCAACGTTTGGAAAATTGCAAAGAGACCATTACCACATTGGCTCATGTGGCCGAGGTGCAAGAACGTGAACGCAAAGAAGTTGAACAGAATTGTACCGAAGCCAAGGAATACTTTAATAATGTTCGTCAGGTAAGTTTTCCTTTCTTTTTTTTCAAATAATATTTAAATTATTTATAATTGTTTTTAATTGTTCGTCTAATTGCGGGTGTTTTTCATGCAACATGCAAAATTTTAACTTAATTGCATATAGAATTTAGATTTTTAAGTAATTTTGGAGTTTAAAATGAAACAACTAAGAATTATTTTTTTTAGTATAAATTGTTATTAGAACCAAATATGAGTTTGTGTTAATATCCTTGACTGCTGTAATAGTTGTTCTTACTTTAACATGTGTGTTTTGAATTGAAGCAAAATTAGCACACATATTTTTTTTAACTTTGGCACACAAAACTCTCACAATACTTGGATTAATAAATCCCTGACCTAACAGTGAAAGTGGATTTTTTTTATTTAAAGTTAAAGTTTTAAAGACTTTTTAGAAAGCAGACATCGGCAGAGAGACAATGGGCTCTCCTATTGGTTTTGTTTCCTTTATGATATGGGGTGTGAGACTGAACTAGAACTGAACTAGACTGAACTAGAACTGAACTAGAACTGAACTAGAACTGAACTAGAACTGAACTAGAACTGAACTAGAACTGAACTAGAACTGAACTAGAACTGACTAGAACTGAACTAGAACTGAACTAGAACTGAACTAGAACTGAACTAGAACTGAACTAGAACTGAACTAGAACTGAACTAGAACTGAACTAGAACTGAACTAGAACTGAACTAGAACTGAACTAGAACTGAACTAGAACTGAACTAGAACTGAACTAGAACTGAACTAGAACTGAACTAGAACTGAACTAGAACTGAACTAGAACTGAACTAGAACTGAACTAGAACTGAACTAGAACTGAACTAGAACTGAACTAGAACTGAACTAGAACTGAACTAGAACTGAACTAGAACTGAACTAGAACTGAACTAGAACTGAACTAGAACTGAACTAGAACTGAACTAGAACTGAACTAGAACTGAACTAGAACTGAACTAGAACTGAACTAGAACTGAACTAGAACTGAACTAGAACTGAACTAGAACTGAACTAGAACTGAACTAGAACTGAACTAGAACTGAACTAGAACTGAACTAGAACTGAACTAGAACTGAAACTAGAACTGAACTAGAACTGAACTAGAACTGAACTAGAACTGAACTAGAACTGAACTAGAACTGAACTAGAACTGAACTAGAACTGAACTAGAACTGAACTAGAACTGAACTAGAACTGAACTAGAACTGAACTAGAACTGAACTAGAACTGAACTAGAACTGAACTAGAACTGAACTAGAACTGAACTAGAACTGAACTAGAACTGAACTAGAACTGAACTAGAACTGAACTAGAACTGAACTAGAACTGAACTAGAACTGAACTAGAACTGAACTAGAACTGAACTAGAACTGAACTAGAACTGAAGAAACTAGAACTGAACTAGAACTGAACTAGAACTGAACTAGAACTGAACTAGAACTGAACTAGAACTGAACTAGAACTGAACTAGAACTGAACTAGAACTGAACTAGAACTGAACTAGAACTGAACTAGAACTGAACTAGAACTGAACTAGAACTGAACTAGAACTGAACTAGAACTGAACTAGAACTGAACTAGAACTGAACTAGAACTGAACTAGAACTGAACTAGAACTGAACTAGAACTGAACTAGAACTGAACTAGAACTGAACTAGAACTGAACTAGAACTGAACTAGAACTGAACTAAACTGAACTAGAACTGAACTAGAACTGAACTAGAACTGAACTAGAACTGAACTAGAACTGAACTAGAACTGAACTAGAACTGAACTAGAACTGAACTAGAACTGAACTAGAACTGAACTAGAACTGAACTAGAACTGAACTGAACTAGAACTGAACTAGAACTGAACTAGAACTGAACTAGAACTGAACTAGAACTGAACTAGAACTGAACTAGAACTGAACTAGAACTGAACTAGAACTGAACTAGAACTGAACTAGAACTGAACTAGAACTGAACTAGAACTGAACTAGAACTGAACTAGAACTGAACTAGAACTGAACTAGAACTGAACTAGAACTGAACTAGAACTGAACTAGAACTGAACTAGAACTGAACTAGAACTGAACTAGAACTGAACTAGAACTGAACTAGAACTGAACTAGAACTGAACTAGAACTGAACTAGAACTGAACTAGAACTGAACTAGAACTGAACTAGAACTGAACTAGAACTGAACTAGAACTGAACTAGAACTGAACTAGAACTGAACTAGAACTGAACTAGAACTGAACTAGAACTGAACTAGAACTGAACTAGAACTGAACTAGAACTGAACTAGAACTGAACTAGAACTGAACTAGAACTGAACTAGAACTGAACTAGAACTGAACTAGAACTGAACTAGAACTGAACTAGAACTGAACTAGAACTGAACTAGAACTAGAACTGAACTAGAACTGAACTAGAACTGAACTAGAACTGAACTGAACTAGAACTGAACTAGAAGAACTTGAACTAGAATTGAACTAGAACTGAACTAGAACTGAACTAGAACTGAACTAGAACTGAACTAGATCTGAACTAGAACTGAACTAGAACTGAACTAGAACTGAACTAGAACTGAACTAGAACTGAACTAGAACTGAACTAGAACAGAAGTAGAACCAAAATTGATTAAGGAGCAATAACTCTTGAGGACTTTTAGAACCTTGATAATTCCAGAAATATGCGTGTTTATGTTTATTATTAAAATTTGACGTCAGTCAATGAATATCTTTTCATTAATTCTGTTTAGATACCAATGACCACACAATAACCCAGCAGTTTTACAACTGATCAATGTATCCTTTTTTGATAGCACATCTAAATGTTTCACAAAGCAGGATGTAAAAAACAAATCAATTGATTACTTTAACGTCTATAGATTATCTAGAGTGTAAACAATTTTTACTGAACCTTACAAATTAGTAATCCAGAAGTAATCTGTAGCTGATCTTTATTTATAATCTATAGAAAATACTATAGACTTTCGTCAAAGTTCGGGCACCCCGAATTACTGGGAGTTCTTCACTTCCATTCATATGTAGATATATGTATTGTATGTTACTACTTCTGGCACACACTCGACCAAAAACGACTAATTATTTCGTAGGCCTGATGGCCTCACAAAACTACAACTTTACAAACAAAAACAAATACATAAATACAAAAAAGTATGAACACATATGTACATATGTATGTGTCTATGTATAAGTATAATTTAAGTTAGTGCGCCACTTGCCGTAGTGTTTCCACATATTGATTTAAGTTAAAATTGTATATGAGGTCATTGTAAGTCTGAAAGTTCTAATATTTATTATTATTGTTGTTTGTAAAGAACAGGAAATACTATACTTACTAGCAACATAACACACTGATACCAAAAAGGTGTAAATATAATATTTTTAGAATACCCCTTAGTATTTGTTGCATGAACACAGCAAGTAGTAGTAGCAAGTCACAGGTTAATTTGAAATATTATTATTAAATCAAACTTTAACATTTATTTTAGGATCTGGCCCAGGAGACACGCTCACCCAAGGAGTGTGAGGAACAATTGACGGTTTTAAGAAGTCATTTACAAACCCTGGCCAATACCGAAGAACAATTAAAACAATTGCGAGAACGTGACATAGAGTCACCCGCCGAAGAACTGCAATCTCGCGATGAAACCTCAATTATTGAAGTATTGGAACTGTGGCAAAAGATCTTCCAGGATACGTTCCATGAATACCATCGTCTGTCGGCTAGATTGGTGCGCACACAAAACAGTACTGAAGCCTTCCGTTTGTGGCGTCAATACTTGCAACATGTACACTCCTTCCTCTCCAGTGCCATACCCGAAGATTATACCGCTCTCAAAGAACAACAGCATTTGTGTGAGATTCATGAGAATCTAATGGTGTCACAGCAAAATGTTTTGGCCTCCCATACAGAAGCTGAACAGCAAGTGGAGCCCGAGGTTAGTGAACAGTTTAAACAACTAACCAACATGCACAATGAAACCCTGGCACGCATTACTCAGCGTAACAGTGAGTTGGAGAGACGTATCAATATATGGCGCACCTATAGACAAGATTTAACGGTACTATTGGAATGGCTAAAGGAACGTGAGAAGGACCGCAATGCTTTGCAATTAAGATATATACACCTCAAACGTTTGCCACGCCTACGTCAGCGCTTGGATGAGTTAATCAATCAAGTACCTGTAGGTGAACAAATGGCCAACAAGCTTAAAGCTCAACAGCAAGAACTCATCAAGTTCTGTGATGATGCCTTAGCTACTTCGGTGCGCATGGAACAAGCTAGTGTAGTGCAGCGTGTAACAAATCTTAAGGCTGCTTTGGAAACCTGGTTTGGTTTCTTGCAAAAGATTAAGGATTTGGAACACAGCTATGAACAACAGCTAACAGAGGTGCAAAGTGATTTAGCTGTAGCCCAAGAATTAGTGCAAAAGACTGAAGAATCTCTACCCACCAATGCCGATGCGATACAAGAATGTTTGGGTCAACTTAGAGCCCAAAGAGTTCAATTATCCAAACATACTCCTACTCTGGAAAACCTGAATGTTTTACAAGAGGAACTTAAAGAATGTATTAGTCCCCATGACATGAAGACTATCAGACAAACTATATGGATCTTATGGCAACAACATGCCGACTTGGACTATGAACTGTCTACTCTTATCAATAAAATAGAGGAAAGACTAATGTTGTTGGCCAACTTTAATAACCGTTACGAACGTTTATCCAAATGGTTGGATAAATTGGAGGAACGTTTGGAAAGAACTTCCGATATTTCTGCCATGGCTAATCCTGAGGAATTTGCCAAACAACTGGAAAAACAAATAAATACCGAACTAACACTCAGGGAACGTGATCGTGAATGGTTGCTTTCCTCAGCCCGCGAAATAATGGAATTGTATGCCGACAATAGCCAACATAGTGAAACGGTAAGATCCGAGGTCCAAGAGAAATCCGACATGCTAATCGATAGATGGGATCGTGTACGTTATTTGTGTAAACAACGTACTAACAAAATCAACGATTTGAAAATGACGCTACATAGACTGGAGGAAAGAATAGCTTTACTCAGATCTTGGATGTTTGAGGTGGAATCTGAGTTGGGTAAACCTTTAACCTTTGATTCCTATACCCCGCCTGTTATTGAAAACAAATTGAAAGAACACGAAAAGGTGCAACGTTCCATCGAACAAAAGTCTAGTAATGTGGGTGAGGTCTTAAATCTGGTGGAAATGTTGCTAAACGATGCCGATGCTTGGCGCAGCCATTTAAATACAGCCAATTTAGCTTTGGCCGCCCAAAACCTAGAACAAAGATGGAAACATGTGTGCAGTCAATCGGCCGAAAGAAAACAACGCATACTCACAGTTTGGAATATGATACAACAATTGATTAAAATGACCACAGAAAATAAGAACTGGATACAAAATCAGGAAACCGAAATTGCCAACTTGGAAAGAGATCTCGATAAATTATCGAAGGAACAAGTGCAGGAAAGACAACAATTGGTAGAGCAAAAACTTCAACAATTGGAAAGTCAACAAGGCAATTTCAATCAATTAAGTCAAACTTATGCCAAATTAACCTCCAGTTCTGGAGTTGATCCAGAAAATATACAAAAACTAACCATGCCCACTAAGATGATGTTAGGCAAATGGCGTCAGCTGCAACCCAGATGTCATGCCATTACCGACATCATTAATAAAGATTTGGCTTTGTATAGAAATTTCAAGAAAGCTCAAGATGAGGCCGTTAATACTCTACAACTCCTACAGACAGATGTGGCTAAACTAAACGAAAGCTCTAGTAAAACTCCAGAGGAAACTAAGAAAGCTCTTAAGCGTATAGAAAGTCTCGAGGGTAAATTGCTAAAGGCTGAGCAACAGGTGCAAGCTGTGGAACAATTGGCTACTGATGCTAAGGTTAAATTAAGAAAACAAGAAGATATTACCACCATAATGACCCTAATAACACAATTGACTACCTTGTGGCGTGAAGTACAAACACGTATTGTAACAACAAAAACTGAATGTTTAGCCAAGGCTTTACCCTTAGGAGTAGCAGCTGGTGAAACACTCATTAGCGCTACTAAAGTAAACGAATCAGAAGCAGGCGTACAAGTAGATACATTATCCAAACGCAAACTACGCAAGGCGCCCATGGTGCGTGAAACTTCTATAACTGCCAAAGATGCCTATATAATGGAATTGGAAACTGCCATCACCGAATGCCAGAGTAATTTGGATGATTTGCAAAAGACCATTTGTGATAAGACACGCAAGCCGGGTCCACAAAAAATGTCCAAACTCTTGGGCAATGCACAATCATCGACAGAGCTGGTCAAACATTTAAGTCAAATGCTATTAAGTGAATGTAATGCCTCCAATAAGGATGCCCAAACAGACACCGTGGCAGAGCTAACGCTGCGCTTCGATACTTTGCAATCGCAATGGAAGGCGCGTCAGCAACACGATCAAAATGCAAGGTAAGTGTTTTTTTGAAAGATTTCCGTTTAGTTTTTTTAAAAAAAATTTAAAACTTACTGAAGATATTGATACTTTGCTTATAAGCTTTTAGTAATTAAAAGTTTTAGTATTGAGTTGTATCAACATTTCAGTAGTTTTCTTTTTTAATGCTTCAATATAACGGTGTTGGTTACTAACTTTTGTTTATTGTATACATTTTTTTTGCTTTATTCTTATACAAAATCATTACATTGGTACTCTTTAACACAAATGAACCAATTCAAAAAAATATATATCACATCTACACACAAACACGCTTTATCTGGCCTTTAGCAACTTACCCATTGCTTCCAAGTATAGTTGTACACAGTAAGTTTTATTTATATCATACATCCATCAAAGTTATTTTATATAGAAATTTTGAAAATTTCACATTTTTTGCTGAATTATTAAAAGATTTTCAAAAGTATATTATGGGTTTTAGGAAGTTTCCTATTGAATTGTAGTTGTAGTTAAGAAATTTTGAAAGTTTTGACTTATATTTGAAGATGTTAAAGTTTCTAACCTAAAATCTGAAACTTTGATCATAATAAAAGCAAAGAAAAGACCTTCCGAAAGATCTGCTGAAGCACTATAACATTTCCAGGGAATTTTCAGAAGTTTCATATTGAATTTTCCAAAGTTTCTAGTTCTAGTTGAGAAATTTTTAAAGTTTTACATTATATTTGGAAATATTGAAGTTTTTACCCTAACATCTTAATCATTGATCATAAATAAATCCAAAGAAAAGATCTTCTGAATCACTATAACATTTCCAATGATTCTCAAAAGTTTCCAATTGAATTTTCTTAAGTTTTTAGATGTAATTGATCTGAATTGATTGATCATTATAAAACCAACCAAAAATATCTTCTGAAAGATCAGCTGAATCACTATAACATTTCCAATGGATTTCCACAAGTTTCTAATGGATATTCTGAAGTATCCTATTGAGTTTTCGTAAGTTTCTAGTTGTAGTTTAGAAATTTCGAAAATTTTTAATTATATTTGGAAATATTGAAATTTTTAACCTAAAATCTGAAACATTAATCATAAAAAAAATCCAAAGAAGAGATCTTCTGAAAGATCTGCTGAAGCACTATAACATATCCAATTGATTTTCAGAAGTTTCTTATCGGTTTTTAGATGTTTCCAATTGATTTTTCGAAAGTTTCTAGTTGTAGTTGATCATTGAATTAGTTGATCATTATAAAATCAAAGAAAAGATCTTCTAAAAGATCTGCAGAAGCTCCTAATTGAGTTCTTAAGAAAATGCGGAATCTATGAAGAAGTCCTGCCAGCAAAAATGTGAAATTTTCAGTTCAAACATACATTTACAACTAGAATTAGAGTTAATTTTTTTAAAAATCGACATTTGGACTCTAAACCCTAAAGATGGCGGGTTTAGTTTCCAGGAGTCATTAACTAAAATCACAATATAATAAGTTATTTAAGCAAACCAATTAACCCCAATAATTATATTAAATTTCAACAAAATTCTAATCTCTTCACTTTTTTTTACCCTCCCCCCAAAAAAAAAACAGCGAGATCGGTCGACTGACATGTCCGCTCTGTACACAACGCAACTGGCAACAAATCGACAATGATCTCTGGCGTCTCGAACAGTGGTTACAATTTGCCGAAGGTACACAAAAATCTCAGGCATCACCACCCTCAAATATCGAGCTACTCGAAGATGTTGTACAAGATCATCGTGAATTCCTGCTCGATTTAGAAAGTCACAAATCGATCATATCCTCCCTGAATGTGGTGGGTGATCATTTAGCTACACACACTATGGATCACGAAAAGGCCCGTCAATTGAGAGCACGTCTCGAACAGGATAATGAACGTTGGAATAATGTCTGTATTAATGCCACTAAATGGCAGGGACTACTACAGACGGCACTCATGGGTAATAGTGAATTCCATGCCATCATAGATGAGCTATGTACTTGGCTGCAACAAACCGAGGCTAATATTAAGGCCTCAGAACCCGTCGATCTAACAGAGGATCGTGCCATACTCAAGGCGAAATTTGATAAATTCAAAGAATTACGTGCCGAACTAGAACGTTGTGAACCGCGCGTAGTTAGTCTACAAGATGCAGCCGATCAGCTGCTTAAAACGGTCGAAGGTTCAGAGGCTGAATCATCACAAACCTATGCCAGGTAAGTTGGCTAAAGGCCAAATTACAGGGGCGGCACGATTGAAATTTTCAACGGGGATTTAAGCATTTAAATTGTAAATGTGTTGTTGTCGTATTCGAAAATAATAATAATGTCGTTGTATGTAGTAATATAGTCTAAGTAGTTTGTATATTAGTTTTATAAAGTAGTTGCAAAATCTACTACTTACTCTCTTTGTAGTTTGAAAATGGCGATGATTTCGAGATTTATTTTTTCATGATTTCTTTTTATTTTATTCTTATTCTTCTTTTTTTTAGCTGTTCTCTACGTTTTCGTTTTACACAAGCAATTGTTATACGTGTGTATTTTATAATTATTTTTTCTTAAATTTAATTGTTTTAGTTTTTTCTTTTTTAAATTTTCAAGTGTACAAACATTACACTCAAAAAACAGTGTGTTATTTTAGTGACATATATGTCTGTGATAACGTTATTATGATCTCTCTTTCTCTGCGAGTCTGAGCTATAAGGAGGCATTGGCAGAGAACGAAAGAAGAAGCTCTATTACTTATTTTAGAGTTTACCATGCTATTCACCAGCTAGTAACTGTGTTAGAGTTATGTTAAGAGCGCTCTTTGCTTATCTCTACTTTAAAGCAGATATAGGCAAAGAGCTCTCTCATTAGCTTTCTTCACATGTTGCTGTAACACATACTTAAGCTCATACTTATACAAAAACAAACAAATCACTTTAGAGAGCTCTTTTAGCACTCCTTGCTTATGTTTGCTTTAAAGCAGCCATAGGCAGGCAGTAAAAACTTTGCTCTCTCACTAGTTTTGTTTGCTTTTTATACATGTGAGAGCAAGGTATAAAGAAGCTCACATACTTAAGCTCATACTTATACACAAACAAACAAATCACTTTAGAGAGCTCTTTTAGCACTCCTTGCTTATGTTTGCTTTAAAGCAGCCATAGGCAGAGAGTAACAACTTTGCTCTCTCACTAGTTTTGTTTGCTTTTTATACATGTGAGAGCAAAGTATAAAGAAGCTCTTGTAACACACTCTGCCAATGTCTGCTTTTTAGTTATAACTCTCGCAATAGAGAGATCATTGTGTTTTGCTCTCATAATTAAAGATTTTATCACAGCATGTTCAAGAAAAAAAAAGTGCCAACTTCCAAAATCTTACATACACTTCGTTCTCAACCCAACTATATAAGATCTGCTAAGTATATATTTAAAAAAATACCCAACATTCAAAACAGTTAAGGTATTTTTCAAAATATTTACTCAAACTCCCGCATCGCCTCTCAACAGAGTTTCCGAAACTGCACTTTGACATATGTCAGTTTATAACTCAATACTGTTTTCAAAAAACTCTCTAAATATAAACTACTTATAAATACATACAAATCTATTGTAATCTGTTGAAATGTTTTGTTTAAATTCTTCATATCAAGTCCATGTTAAAACATTTGAACTCTATAACTCGTTTTCTCATAAAAGTCGCCAGTGTTTTCATATCATTGTTGACATTTACAAATTTCAATTGTGTTTTTGTTATATTTATTAAATTTTTTTAATGCAATTGTTTTTATTATTAAATTTGCTTTAACTTAAACCTTTTTTAATCATTCTTATCCATTTTCCATTTACAAAAAAAAAAAAAACCGTTTTGTTTTGTCTTCATTACCTCTAAAATTTTTTTCTAAATTATTTGCTTTTTTATACATTTACATATAAAATACAACCAATGTCTTGCGTTATGTTTTTTTTTATTAAATTCCTGCACATTTAAAAAATAAACTTAATTTACTTTATTTTTTTGCAATTTTTGTTTGAACTCGAAATTTTTTCGTCCGCCCATTCTAACCCCTCATTTACCTTTAAACTCAAGAGCTTTACAACACCAGCATTAAATTTAAGAACCCTTTCTAGGCTAACCGATCTGCGTTTCCGCTTACAATCCCTAAGACGTCTATCGGGCATTTATATTGTAAAACTTGGTGCCGTTTTGGGTGTTGATGGTGATAATCTGGGAGTCTCCTTACATATGTTGTCTAATGAGGTAAGTTTTACATTAAAGTTATTTTTTGTTGCCATAATGATCATTATAATGATTTATACTTTTTTAAAAAAATATTTATTTTATGCACTTATCGATTTTGAAAAATTTTAAGAAAATTAGTTTGTTACCGAAGTTTGGGAATAACAATTGGAATTAATTAATTAATGTTATTGAGAATTTTGCTAACGATATTCTTTATTATTCTATTGTTATTCTTTTATCTTTTGGTTGATTAAAGTATTAAAGCACAGTCTAGATTTGAAAGTTCAACTTCACTTTAAACTAGTTAAATTGTCTCTTTCTAGAACGAATCGAATCAAAGAATCTTGGTTTTTAAGGCCCTATAGCTCCTACCGTTTGGGCTATAGGCTATAGTTCAGTTCTAAGTAATATCTAGTTATGTTCTAGTTCAGTTCTAGTTCAGTTCTAGTTCTAGTTCAGTTCTAGTTCAGTTCTAGTTCAGTTCTAGTTCAGTTCTAGTTCAGTTCTAGTTCAGTTCTAGTTCAGTTCTAGTTCAGTTCTAGTTCAGTTCTAGTTCAGTTCTAGTTCAGTTCTAGTTCAGTTCTAGTTCAGTTCTAGTTCAGTTCTAGTTCAGTTCTAGTTCAGTTCTAGTTCAGTTCTAGTTCAGTTCTAGTTCAGTTCTAGTTCAGTTCTAGTTCAGTTCTAGTTCAGTTCTAGTTCAGTTCTAGTTCAGTTCTAGTCAGTTCTCGTTCAGTTCTAGTTCAGTTCTAGTTCAGTTCTAGTTCAGTTCTAGTTCAGTTCTAGTTCAGTTCTAGTTCAGTTCTAGTTCAGTTCTAGTTCAGTCTAGTCAGTTCTAGTTCAGTTCTAGTTCAGTTCTAGTTCAGTTCTAGTTCAGTTCTAGTTCATTTCTAGTTCAGTTCTAGTTCAGTTCTAGTTCAGTTTAATACTGTTCTAGTTCAGTTCTAGTTCAGTTCTAGTTCAGTTCTAGTTCAGTTCTAGTTCATTTCTAGTTCAGTTCTAGTTCAGTTCTAGTTCAAGTTCTAGTTCAGTTCTAGTTCCAGTTCTAGTTCTAGTTCTAGTTCAGTTCTAGTAAGTTCTAGTTCAGTTCTAGTTCAGTTCTAGTTCAGTTCTAGTTCAGTTCTAGTTCAGTTCTAGTTTCAGTATTCAGTTCTAGTTCAGTTCTAGTTCAGTTCTAGTTCAGTCTAGTTCAGTTTTAGTTCAGTTCTAGTTCAGTTCTAGTTCAGTTCTAGTTCAGTTCTAGTTCAGTTCTAGTTCAGTTCTAGTTCAGTTCTAGTTCAGTTCTAGTTCAGTTTCTAGTTCAGTTCTAGTTCAGTTCTAGTTCAGTTCTAGTCAGTTGTAGTTTCAGTTCTAGTTCAGTTCTAGTTCAGTTCTAGTTTAGTTCTAGTTCAGTTTTAGTACAGTTCTAGTACAGTTCTAGTACAGTTCTTTTTCAGTTCTAGTTCCGTATAGTTTCCATCTCAAAATGTTATACTTCTTCCAGAAGAGGTGCTCTCAAAAATCTATGCTGTGCCTAATAGTTACTAAGAAAAGTAATTAGGTATATATTAAGTTTTTTTTATAATTTAATAAAATTTTTTTTTATTTTTATGATTTATTTATTTATATTTTTCTTTTTTTTATAATTTTTATTTTTGAAACAGCTTTTGGATCAATCTGTAACTTCATTACCTTCTTCCTCTTCTATGCAGGCTGCCGCACCAAACACTGATAATGCAAAGTAAATATTGTTGTCTAAAGTAGTGGTAGTTAAAAATTTATGATTTTTTTTGTAAAGAAATAATTAAATTATAAACAAATAATTTTGCACAATTAAAAACACCATTTTATAACTAGTGTTTGATAAAAAAAATGTTTATTTAAAAATTGTATTAAAATTAAAACTAATTTTATATTTTTGTTTTGTTTTTGTGTTAAAATAATAATTAGCGCTCACGAGGGCGATGCTGTAGATGGCGATGTCATAAATACCACCGTACTTGCACGAGGCGCTCGCTTCCTAGGACGTGTTGCTCGTGCCTCACTGCCCATACAAGCGCTCATGTTACTGTTGTTGGGTGTTGCCACACTTGTGCCCCACGGTGAAGACTACACCTGCATGTTTTCGAATACCTTTGCCAGAAGTCTAGAGCCTATGTTGTCGTATCCTAATGGACCGCCTCCGGTTTAAAAACAATTTAAATTTAGAATTGTAAGATAAAAGATAATTTTATGTAAAAAACAAAAACTTAAACTGTTGATTACTCTAACTTCTCTACTCAAAATGAAAAGAAATTTAAATTTGTAAATTATAAATATTTTGTTGTAAAAAAAAACCAAGAAAATTTCTGTAAATGTAAATTTTTTCACAATTTTTTGTATGTAGTTTTAAATTAAATATTTTTGTTGTAATATTTAAAGGCAAAAAAAAAATCTCTATATGTTAAAGTATGTGGAAAATAATTCAATATTTGTAAATTTTATGGAATGCTTTAAGAAGAAAGGAAACTTATAAAAAAAGACGCGACTTATATAATTTATTTGTACTAAAAAAAAAATTATTAAAAAAGAAAAATTCTACGAAACGCACATTATAAAAAAACGACATAAACAGAACTATATTTTATATGAAACGAAATTATACAGAATCTAGAATCTGTTTCAAATAACATTATCGTGGAACATTTTGTTATTTGAAACATTTCATGACTTAAAAAAAAAGAATCAAAAACTAAAAGGCAATTTATTTAACAGTTAAACTAAACTTTAAGTTCTGTTTTAAAAATTAACACCCTCCAAAAACCTATGGCCCAGTTAAAAAGCAAGTTTCTAAAACATTTAAAAAACTCAAAAAAATCTCCCAAAATTTCCTAGAGTTTAATAATTTAATGTTTAAAATTAGGAAAATTAAACAAATATTACTTACTCTCCAGGTAATATAAGTTTTTAAAATTTTCTTAATATTAGAAACTCTTTTTAAAACACATTCCCTTTTATAATTTTTAAAACAAAATTTTAAGTTTATTTACCCTTTAAATAAATTGCTAAAAAAAATTAAAATTATATATATAAAAAAAAAAATTCAAATCAAATAAACGAAGCAGCAAGTGTCCTATGCCGGTGCTAAACCAACAATAAAATTAATTAACAAAAATTATAAAAAATAAACGAAAATAAATGTTACTATTTGTAAAACTTCTTAATCTTTTTTTCCTTAAAAAAAAAAGATTAATTGTAAACAAAAATAATTATAAAATTAAAATATTTATATAACAAACTCCCTCCATAAACATATTAATTAATTTTTTTTACATTTTTGTTTTTGGCACTTTAAAAACTTGCTGTTTTAAAATATTTTATATTTGTTTTCCTTAGTTTTTTGTATTGTTTGATGAAAACTACTTATTTAAATGTTATTATATTATATTATTACTTATTAATTTTATAATTTTAAGTGTTTTTTTTTTTTTAAATACCTAATTTCTTTACTATTGTACCTCTTTAAAAAGAACAACAACAAATGGTAAACAATTGTTATCCTTTATATTATATTGCTTTTATTATTTGTAAT
>NW_023994989.1:102500-173198 GCF_015586225.1 Lucilia sericata
GTTAGTTAGTTAGTTAGTTAGTTAGTTAGTTAGTTAGTTAGTTAGTAGTTAGTTAGTTAGTTAGTTAGTTAGTTAGTTAGTTAGTAGTTAGTTAGTTAGTTAGTTAGTTAGTTAGTTAGTTAGTTAGTTAGTTAGTTAGTTAGTTAGTTAGTTAGTTAGTTAGTTAGTTAGTTAGTTAGTTAGTTAGTTAGTTAGTTAGTTAGTTAGTTAGTTAGTTAGTAGTTAGTTAGTTAGTTAGTTAGTTAGTTAGTTAGTTAGTTAGTTAGTTAGTTAGTGGACGTTTTGTGAATGTTGCTTACCTATGTTATCATCCGAAATGCACTGCTTTACCTACTGCGTAAAATTCTCGTTGATATTTTAATATAAACTACGAAAAAACAACGTAATTTACATTAAATCCTATTTTCACTGCATAACTTAAGGCTTATGATAAGATTTTTGTAAAAATTTTAAACCATATTATTTTATTTGCTACAAACTTTGAAACATTTTTAAAATTTATAAACTGTTTTTAATAAAACACTCTGACTCACCTAATAAAATAGCTAAGTTTCTAATGTGTTAATTGACTTCCATATTTCATTTAATTTTCAACACTATCTTTCAAAAATCACTAATGTCAATTCAACAAATCAAAATAAAGTGCACAAATGTTTGAAACAATACCCAAAATACGTATATTTATAAATTTTCTTCTAACTATAGAAATATGTCTGGGTCTAGCGATTATAACGGTAACTTGGTTTTATCAAAAACTATTGGCTACATTTCTAACGGATTCGGAAGTTGTAATATTAACATCAAAGTTCTTTAATGCCTACATTTTGGGCTTTCAATTGTTTGCCTCATTTTTGTGTGCCCTCTCGATGTGGAGCAGTTTATGGCCTCGTCGTTATACGGAAAATATACAACTTTTATTAAGTGTTTGGTTGGTTTATTGTTTTCTAATTGTGGCTTGTGGTGCTGCGACAATTTGGTCACTGTTTGCCAGTACTGGTACTCTTTCGGAAGAAGCGGAAATTATATTGCTGAAGGGTATAGATAATTATTATTTAAAACCCGAGTGGAAATTTCTTTGGGATAAATTGCAGTATTCTAAGGAATGTTGTGGTGTTTATAACTATACCGATTGGATGCAGGCCTCTTGGATGTCGCAAAATATAAGGGAATATCGTGAGGCAATGTTTGATATTAACATCATGCCGGAATATGCTATGTGTACTACCACCGAATGTTCTCCGTATTACTTTGATAATGATAACAGTGATCAATTTGGAAATCAACCAGAATTTCCAAATATCCCGCCCTCATATGGCTCTAGTGATCAAATGTATGGGTAAGATTTGGAAATTAAAGAAATAATTATTTATATTCCAATTTTGTGTTTCTTTAGGCAGCAAATCTTGGCTCCCTATGCTTGCTGTAAGCACAATAGTTCATCCTGTTATGCCAACTATATGCCCCATGTGAAAAGATCTTCTAGTGATAGTAATCGTTTGCCACATCTAAATTTAACAGATATAAATACAAAAGGTTGTTTTACGCTATTCACTCGCCAATTGTCAAATATTATGGATTTACTTTTCATTCTCATATTGGTGGCAGTTCTTATAGATGTAAGTGAAATAATTTAATAATTACAGCTTAACTTTTCCTACTTATCCCCAGATTTTAATATGTTGCCTCACAAAATATCTAATGGCTACCAACTATTTGAGAAGCTATCGGGAGTTTAATAACGATTTATGTATGTTCGATGATGAGGGCAATGCTTTGGTGGTTATAAAATGCCCCCCAAAAGTTAAGTGCATAACATTAGAGGAACCCAATACCTTTTCAGGTTCAGATATTCCCAATATGGTGTCAAGTACGGAGGCGTGCCAATGTTGTAGCAATGGCCAGGAAAATGTTGTGGATCCGGATGGTCGTTTAAAGCCCAAAAAGAAAAATAACTCATATTTTGTACACTAGTTTTAAGTTGGAATTATAAAATATAGATCTTATATTTATTATATTACTTTTAATAATAGATTGTACGAATTTTATATCGAATTATCTACAATCAGCAGCTTTTTTGAGAGATTTATAAAATTATGGAAATGGACGCAATCAGATTGGAGGCAAATTTTCAAATCGAATAAAAACTTAACAAGAACTGAAGCAGAATTGAAGTAGAATTGAACTAGAACTGAACGAGAACTGAACTAGAACTGAACTAGAACTGAACTAGAGCTGAACTAGAACTGAACAAGAACTGAACTAGAACTGAAAACTAGAACTGAACTAGAACTGAACTAGACGAACTAGAAAAACTGACCTAGAACTGACTAGAACTGAACTAGAACTGAACTAGAACTGAACTAGAACTGAACTAGAACTGAACTAGAACTGAACTAGAACTGAAACTAGAACTGAACTAGAACTGAACTAGAACTGAACTAGAACTGAACTAGAGAACTGAACTAGAACTGAACTAGAACTGAACTAGAACTGAACTAGAACTGAACTAGAACTGAACTAGAACTGAACTAGAACTGAACTAGAACTGAACTAGAACTGAACTAGAACTGAACTAGAACTGAAACTAGAACTGAACTAGAACTGAACTAGAACTGAACTAGAACTGAACTAGAACTGAACTAGAACTGAACTAGAACTGAACTAGAACTGAACTAGAACTGAACTAGAACGGAACTAGAACTGAACTAGAACTGAACTAGAACTGAACTAGAACTGAACTAGAACTGAACTAGAACTGAACTAGAACTGAACTAGAACTGAACTAGAACTGAACTAGAACTGAACTAGAACTGAACTAGAACTGAACTAGAACTGAACTAGAACTGAACTAGAACTGAACTAGAACTGAACTAGAACTGAACTAGAACTGAACTAGAACTGAAACTAGAACTGAACTAGGACTGAACTAAACTGAACTAGAACTGAACTAGAACTGAACTAGGACTAGAACTGAACTAGAACTGAACTAGAACAGACTGATCTAGAACTGATCTAGAACTGAACTAAGACTAGAACTAGACTGAACTAGAACTGAACTAGAACTGAACTAGAACTGAACTAGAACTGAACTAGAACTGAACTAGAACTGAACTAGAACTGAACTAGAACTGAACTAGAACTGAACTAGAACTGAACTAGAACTGAACTAGAACTGAACTAGAACTGAACTAGAACTGAACTAGAACTGAACTAGAACTGAACTAGAACTGAACTAGAACTGAACTAGAACTGAACTAGAACTGAACTAGAACTGAACTAGAACTGAACTAGAACTGAACTAGAACTGAACTAGAACTGAACTAGAACTGAACTAGAACTGAACTAGAACTGAACTAGAACTGAACTAGAACTGAACTAGAACTGAACTAGAACTGAACTAGAACTGAACTAGAACTGAACTAGAACTGAACTAGAACTGAACTAGAACTGAACTAGAACAGAACTAGAACCGAACTAGAACTGAACTAGAACTGAACTAGAACTGAACTAGAACAGAACTAGAACTAAACTAGAACTAACTAGAACTGAACTAGAACTGAACTAGAACTGAACTAGAACTGAACTAGAACTGAACTAGAATTGAACTAGAACTGAACTAGAACTGAACTAGAACTGAACTAGAACTGAACTAGAACTGAACTAGAACTGAACTGAAACTGAACTAAAACTGAACTAGAACTGAACTAGAGCTATACTAGAACTGTAATAGAACTCAACTGGAACTTATCTAGAACTGAACTAGAACTGAACTAGAGCTATACTAGAACTGTAATAGAACAGAACTAGAACTGAACTAGAACTGAACTAGAACTGAACTAGAACAGAACTAGAACAGATCTAGAACAGAACTAGAACTGAACTAGAATTGAACTAGAACTGAACTAGAACTGAACTAAAACTGAACTAGAACTGAACTAGAACTGAACTAGAACTGAACTAGAACTGAACTAGAACTGAACTAGAACTAGACTTAACTAGAACTAAACTTGAACTGAATTAAAACTGAACTAGAAATGAACTAGAACTAGAAGTAAAATAGAACTATACTAGAATTGTAGTAGAACTGAGCTGGAACTTATTTAGAACTGAATTAGAACCGAACTAGAACTGCACTATTTTGCATTTTCTATTCTAATTTTGAAGCAAATGATTCTTTGTCATATTTTGTTATTAGATTGTGCTGAAATGAATTCGTTTTAATCACATTCTACTGTTTTTTCAGTTGCTATGGCCACATGTTTACAAATAAAAACTTTTCGAACTTGTTGACATAACTCTTTGTTGGTTTTAAACAATTTGGAAACACTGCTCTCAACACTTGTCAACAATGTCATAAATTTTCATTTTCAAATTGTGTTGAAAAGAATTCGGAACTGAATGTTATAATTTAAAAAATGGCGGAGGGAAATTCTGATAAATATGATGGCGCTGATTTGGATAGTTTGAATTCAACCGATGAGGAGGGTAAGTTTTGTCATTTGAAATAAAATTTAGCAAAATTGTTAAGAAAATTTTATATAAAAAATTGCTTTGTGGAAGGAATTTAAGTTCTCTTGTCTAAACGAAAAAAAAAACCCGATCCCGAATCGATTCTCTTTCGTATTCTTAATTCAAATTTATGCAATTTATTTTAATACAATTTTTTAACTATCCAAAATCGGAACCTAATGCAATTCTTTATATCAAGTCCTATTACTTTAGGATAATTTAAAGAACCCATTTTTTCTTCATTTACAGCCGAAACAAATGCTAATGATCAAGAGCAAACAGTTACCGAAATACCCCAGCCCAAGTATTCAGATGAAGAACTCATCAAACTAGTCGACTATGTGCAACGCATGACAATGCTTTTTGCTCTCGATCATCGTGATTGGACCGAGAGTACACTCGATATGATAAGACGTTGGATATTGGAAGTTAATGAACCTTTACTAACCATATTCTATGATGCTAATAAATTAACCGCCTGCTTGGGATTTCCCATTGCTCCAGTCGCAGATCTTACCTATTTTAGTCGAGCACCCAATTGCATCTTTACCGTTGAGGGCTTCCACGATGAAGTTAACTTCGGCACAATACACGAAGATGTAGATTATTGTTTGCTAAAAGTATTGCAATTTGTTTATGCTCCCATATTTAGTAATTATACCGATTGGAATGAGAATGTAAAGTCAAGATTTTGTCAGGCCATGGATCGTTTTTTGTCTTATCTGACAAATTTGAATTCCAAAATGGCAGGCATGACTTTGCTGTATATACCCTATGTGGTGAAACAAATGGAGCGTGAAAATGTAGCTCATGATAGGGAATTTGTTAAGAATATGGAATCGATTGTAGTGTTCTGGACTAATCAGATTAGAACCTTACTTAGTGATAAGGTTCTAGTGGTGCCTCACGATTTGGTGGTACTGCAAGAGGAATATGAATTTTGGATGTATAGATGTAAGTACATAAGTGAAAAACTTCTAACTAAATAATGCAGAACTTTCTTCTCATTTTAAAGTTGAGGTTTTACATGGCATCGAGACCCAATTGGATCAGGCGGATGTGCAAAATATTATCAAAGTATTACGGGCTTCTCATTCAGTTTATATTAAACAGATTGATGCTTTAATTAGTGAATGTCGTTTGGAGGTGGAGGAAGCTAAATCCAATATAAAATATCTCCATTTATTAGTTGAGCCCTGTGCCCAAATCGAAAAAGCCAAAAGTCCCGCTGAGGTGCCGGCACTTTTGCCGCGCATTATCAATTTCATACGTTACATATGGCTGAATTCCCCCTTCTATAATAGAAAGGACTTGATCACCAATCTTTTTCGTAATCTTAGCAATCAAATAATACGTTTTTGTGTGGCCCAAACTAATGTGGATGTTATTTTGCAAGGAAAGTCCCGATTTGGTATTAAAATGTGCAATATGTCCATAGATTGTTGTCTCTCCTATAAGGCTATCTATGAGCTTATGAGCAAGGATCTCGTAGTAACTACGCCCAAATTGGGTTGGGATCTAGACAATGCTATGATCTTTAATCATGTAGATGCCTTTATTGAAAGACTTAACGATCTAATAGACATTTGTGAATCCATGATAGTATTCGCCCGTTTGGATGAAGATGAATCAATACCCAGGCCACGTTTTGGCGGTACTAATGGCAAAGAGTTTGAGAAAACTGCCGAGAGCGTTGAAACTCAATTTCTGCAATTACTCACAGCCTTAAAAACGGACTCAAAAGATTTGATTTTAAATGTACACAAAAATATCTGGTATATAGAAGTTCTCAAATATCGACGCACCATACAAAGTTTGGAGGAAACTATACAACGTCTCATGTCCAATGCCTTTCAAAGTGTTTGCAACATTGAGGAGGCTTTAGAGGTCTTAAATGTTATATTATTTTACTCCTATCGTTCCACCATAAGAAAAACCTATTTGAGTATGGTCAGCAGAGTATGGAATATGTTTGTTAATGAAATGAATTCGACCTCGAAAATGCTTATGGATCGTGTTAAGGTACATGAGTCGTGGTTAAACTATTATGCCTCTCGAGCTGTAGCCTATCGCATTAGTACCGAACGTTTGCAGTGGCTAAGAGATCGTCTTAAGAACTCCCATTGGTTACCAGCCGTACCCGAAGCTGCCGGCGCTTTAGCCAAATTTGAGAATGTTAAAAAAGATTTCCAACTAGCCACACGCAAAACATTTGACGACTGGGTTAAGAACTGCAGCAGCACTAACTTGCTGGGACGTTTAGAACGTACTCTCCTAGTGAGAAGTAAGATCAAGAAAGGTCTGCTAGAATGCAACATAGATCGTTCGGTCTTAAACATATGCCAACAGGCACAACATTTCGAGCAACTAGGATTTCAAATACCCGGTACCATACGTAAACTTTATGAAAAATATGCCACATTAAATTTCGTTTACAACAGTGTGATAACCGTTTGCATAGACTACAATCGTATACTGAACGCACTCTCGGAAGACGAACGCAAACTTTTTCGAGCCCTAATACAATCTTGTGATCGTAAAATTGCTCCCGGTCTCTTTAAATTGACCTGGGGTGGAGAGTTGAGTGATGCCTATATAGTGGACTGTGCTAAACACACCTCAAAATTACAGACATCTTTAGATATCTATAAGAGAGCTAATCTTAATATAAGAAAAATTTGTGAGCAGATCTGTGATACTCCTCTGCTGAAGTTTACCTTGTCGGGTGCTGTAGAGTTGTCGGTGTTTGAATTGAATATATCGGCTTTTAATCGCCGTGCAACTAATGAAATATTGAACTTATATGATACGATTATAGATTTACTGTTTGCGGTATTTAAGGAGTTTCAATATGTTATCGAAGAGGTAAGTTCTATAGGTTCATAAGACTAGACAAGGCCAGACTATAAACTAGACTATAGACTAGACTATAGACTAGACTATAGGCTGGACTATAGACTAGACTATAGACTAGACTATAGACTAGACTATAGGCTGGACTATAGACTAGACTATAGACTAGACTATAGACTAGACTATAGACTAGACTATAGGCTGGACTATAGACTAGACTATAGACTAGACTATAGACTAGACTAGACTATAGACTAGACTAGACTATAGACTAGACTATAGACTAGGCTATACACTAGGCTATAGACTAGGCTATAGACTAGACTATAGACTAGACTATAGACTAGACTATAGACTAGATTATAGACTAGACTATAGACTAGACTATAGACTAGACTATAGACTAGACTATAGACTAGACTATAGACTAGACTATAGACTAGACTATAGACTAGACTATAGACTAGACTATAGACTAAACTATAGACTAGACCATAGACTAGACTATAGACTGGACTATAGACTAGACTATAGACTAGACTATAGACTGGACTATAGACTAGACTATAGACTAGACTATAGACTGGACTATAGACTAGACTATAGACTAGACTATAGACTAGACTAAAGACTAGACTATAGACTAGAATTTAGACTAGATTTTAGACTAGACTTTAGACTAGACTTTAGACTAGACTATAGACTAGACTATAGACTAGCCTATAGACTAGACTACAAACTAGACTATAGACTATAGACTAGACTATAGACTAGACTATAGACTAGACTATAGACTAGACTATAGACTAGACTATAGACTAGACTATAGACTAGACTATAGACTAGACTATAGACTAGACTATAGACTGGACTATAGACTAGACTATAGACTAGACTATAGACTAGACTATAGACTAGACTATAGACTAGACTATAGACTAGACTATAGAGTAGACTATAGACTAGACTATAGACTAGACTATAGACTAGACTATAGACTAGACTATAGACTAGACTATAGACTAGACTATAGACTAGACTATAGAATAGACTATAGACTAGACTATAGACTAGACTATAGACTAGACTATAGACTAGACTATAGACTAGACTATAGACTAGACTATAGACTAGACTATAGACTAGACTATAGACTAGACTATAGACTAGACTATAGACTAGACTAGACTAGACTAGACTATAGACTAGACTATAGACTAGACTATAGACTAGACTATAGACTAGACTATAGACTAGACTATAGACTAGGCTATAGACTAGACTATAGACTAGACTATAGACAAGACTATAGACTAGACTATAGACTAGACTAGACTATAGACTAGACTATAGACTAGACTATAGACTATAGACTAGACTATAGACTAGACTATATACTAGACTATAGACTAGACTATAGACTAGACTATAGACTAGACTATAGACTAGACTATAGACTAGACTATAGACTAGACTATAGACTAGACTATAGACTAGACTATAGATTAGACTATAGACTAGACTGTAGATTAGACTATAGACTAGACTATAGATTAGACTATAGACTAGACTATAGATTAGACTATACACTTGAATATGTGGAAAACCTATAATTTCAGAACTGCCCATATTGAATAATTTTTAATTTCAGATGGTCACAGAATGGTATGATTATGTCAAACAATTCGACAATATGTTGGCAGAGGCACTCATGATTTGTGCCCGAAATTCCCTTAACAATGTCTACAGTTCATTAAAATCCGAAGGTGATATCAATCCCGCACCCTTAATAATCCTAATGGCTGATATTGAAGATAAAGATATAGCACTGAAACCAGACATGGAAACTATTGAAATGTTGATGACAAAAATGTTCGATCGTATTTTGAATAGTCTAAATAGTGTGCCACGTATAGCGGCCAAACTAGAATTGCCCGCTAAACTTATTGGTCCAACTTTTGCGGAACTAATGAAAACCGATGCTATTATCATAGAGACACAAGATAAAATCTCGTTGGAGCTAGACTATAATAAAGAGGAAATTGAAAGATTTATTATAAGTTGGAATGATTTTCAAGATATTTGGGATATGGATGAAGAGAAGTTTATAGCGAAAATTGAACAAACGAATCAGGAGGCTGAAATTTTCGAGGATAGCATTGAATCTTATAGTACTCAGGCGGAAATCATAGCTACCAAAGATGCTATAGTTAATGTATACTTTTTAATGATTAATCAGATGTCCTTGAAAAGTTCTATATTGGATTATATAGAAAAGTGGCAATTGTTAAATATTAAACTTTTGACCAAAAGAGCTTCCTCAAGAATTAAAAGTAAGTTTAGTGGTATTTTTTTGGGGGTAGTAAAATTAATTACAAGTATTGTATTTAAAGGTGTTTACCGTTATGTCAAACGTAATGAGAAACGTGTAGCTGTAGTGCCGCGTACTTTAAAAGAGGCCCGAGAAGCTACGCTTTTATTTAATCGCCTAACGCAGGAGGTTCCAGTCAAGCAAGCTGAATTCCCCAATATATTTGATTTGTTTAAGGTTTTGGATAAATATCAAATCGAAATTTCGGATACAATCAAAGTTTTGATCTTAAATTTGCCACCCACATGGGAAAACTATTTAAAGAAACTTGGCGAAGCGGGCGATATGTTGGATAATACCAAGGAAGACTTCAAACAAAACCTACTAACACAGGCAGAGAAATTCCGTAATATTATTAAGGAATTTTTAGCGGATTTTATGGTGAAATTACCCACCTCTGCACAAACGTAATTTCTTAAGAAAACTTATAAACCTTTCCTTTTAAACTTTTCCTCTTTTTTCCCCCCTTCTTAATTTATAGAAATCCTAAAATAGCCTTAAAATATTTAAAAATTATCGAAACTAAAGTAGCAGATTGTTTTAAGTTTGAACAAAGTTTAATAAATGATTTATCGACATTTTATATCAATCAACCGGAAAATTTGGACTTGAAAAAACTCAGCAGTGAAGTACAGATAGTTAAGGGTATTTGGTCCTTGATTTTAGAATGGCAAAATGCCTGGAATGAATGGCGTGTGGGTAATTTTTGGAAAATCAATATTGATATAATGGAAGACACCGCAATTTCATTGTATAAAGAGTTCAGTGCTTTGAATAAGAAATATTATAATCGGTCCTGGGATATGCTAATAGTTACCACTAAAAATCTCGATAGTTTTAGAAGAACTTTGCCGCTTATAACAGCTCTTAAGAATCCCTGCATGCGTAAGAGACATTGGGATCGTGTTAGAAACTTAATGCAGGTGTAAGTTTTATTTGCTTTTAAATCTTAAGGTCCCCGCCTATACTATATAATTTTTATTTATTCTTAGCGATTTTGATGAAAATTCCAAGAATTTCACTTTAGAATTAATAATAAACCTAGATTTCCAGGCGTATTCTGAGGATATACAAGATATCTCGAATGCTGCCACCATGGAGCTACAAATAGAAAATGGTATTAAAAATATAGCCGGCATTTGGCGTAAACAACTTCTGGAGATGGTTTTCTATCGGGATGGTATTTATAAAATCAAAAGTGTAGATGAATGCACCCAATTGTTGGAGGAACATATGGTACAACTTTCCGCCATGAAATCCACTCGATTTGTAGAACCCTTTGCTGTGGTGGTAGATTATTGGGAGAAAACTTTGTCGTATATCTCGGAAACTTTGGAAAAAGCTTTAGTGGTTCAGCGACAATGGTTGTATTTGGAAAATATATTCGCTGGCGAAGATATACGCAAGCAATTGCCCAATGAAGCCAAACGTTTTGGCATTATAACTGAAGAATTTAAGACCATAACAGATAAAATGTTTTCAGCCAAAACGGCCTTAAGGGCCACACATTTTAGAAGACCTCCTTTTTTGTTGAACAGATTTCAAAAGATAGACGAAAGATTGGAAACCATACAAAGAGCTTTAGAAATCTATTTGGAAACTAAAAGACAATTGTTTCCCCGTTTTTATTTCATTTCCAATGATGATCTTTTGGAAATTTTGGGCAATAGCAAAAGACCGGATTTAGTACAGCTGCACTTAAAGAAACTATTCGATAATCTGGTGAAATTAGAACTCAAAAGAGTGGGTAAAACCCTTAATCGCTGGCAAGCCTTGGGCATGTATGCCGATGATGGTGAATATGTGGAATTCCTTAATGTGATTTACATAGATGGTCCTTCCGAGAAATGGCTTAAAGTTTTAGAAGACTATATGTTTGCTGTTCTCAAGGAACAGCTAAAACTTACCCGGGCAGCTTTAAAGAAATTGGCCGGTAACCGTGAAAAGTGGTTATCCCTGTGGCCGGGGCAATTGGTTAATACCACCTGTTTAATAAATTGGACCACAGAATGTACACGCAGTCTGATACATTGCAAAACGGTGAATCAAAAGAAACCTTTAAGAAAACTAAAAAGCAAACAAAGTAAAATTCTAGGTAAACTTTCCGAAATGAGTAGAAAAGATCTAAGCAAGATCATGCGTTTAAAAGTTAATACTCTAATCACTGTGGAGATACATGGTCGTGATGTTATCGAACGTATGTATAAGAATAATTGTAAAGATGTGGGTCACTTTGAATGGTTTTCCCAATTACGATTCTATTGGCATCGTGAATCTGAGACCTGTGTGGTTAGACAAACTAATACCGAACATTGGTATGGTTATGAGTATATAGGCAATTCGGGTAGACTTGTTATAACTCCTCTAACCGATAGATGTTATATAACCCTAACTACGGCCTTGCATTTATATAGAGGCGGTAGTCCTAAGGGTCCCGCTGGCACGGGTAAGACAGAAACAGTAAAAGATCTGGGTAAAGCTTTAGGCATGTGGGTTATAGTTACCAACTGCTCGGAGGGTTTGGATTTTAAGAGTATAGGCAAAATCTTTTCGGGTTTAGCTCAAACTGGTTCCTGGGGTTGTTTCGATGAATTCAATCGCATTAATATAGAAGTGTTATCTGTGGTGGCCCAACAAATTCTTTCGGTTATATCTGCCTTAACAGCCAAACAAACCGAGTTTCTATTTGAGGGTCAGGTAATCAAACTAGTGCCTACGGTGGGCTTGTTTATTACCATGAATCCCGGCTATGCGGGTCGTACCGAACTGCCAGATAATTTGAAATCTATGTTTCGTCCTATATCCATGATGGTGCCCGATAATGTTATCATTGCCGAAAATACTCTTTACTCCGATGGTTTCACTAATACCCGTAGTTTAGCGCGCAAGGTCTATACTTTATATGAACTGGCCAAACAGCAGCTGTCCAAACAATATCATTATGATTTTGGTTTACGTTCCATGGTGGCTTTACTAAGATATGCTGGACGCAAAAGAAGACAATTGCCTGAGGCCTCCGAAGAGGAAGTGGTTTATTTGGCCATGCGTGATATGAATGTAGCTCGTTTGACCGCTAATGATTTGCCCCTATTTAATGGCATTATGTCCGATATATTTCCCGGAGTTGATGTTCCCCTTATAGATTACAGTGATTTTAAAGATGCCATAGAAGATGAACTTAAAGTCAATGGTTTACAACTAATACCTATAGCCATTAAAAAGGTCATAGAGTTATATGAAACCAAAAATTCCCGACATTCCTCTATGATAATAGGTGATACTAATACAGCCAAGTCGGTGACTTGGAAGTGCTTGCAGGGAGCTTTCATAAGAATGAATAACAATAAGAAACCGGGTTGGCCTGCTGTAGTAGTTTATCCGGTAAATCCTAAGGCCTTGAACTTGGCAGAATTATATGGAGAATATAATTTGGCTACCGGCGAATGGTTAGATGGGGTGCTCAGTTCTATAATGCGTGTCATATGTGCCGATGAAGATCTTACACAAAAATGGCTATTATTTGATGGTCCGGTAGATGCAGTTTGGATAGAAAATATGAACTCGGTCATGGATGATAATAAACTTTTGACTTTGGTTAATAGTGAACGTATTACCATGCCGGCCCAGGTTTCCTTACTATTCGAAGTGGCTGATTTGGCAGTGGCTTCACCCGCTACAGTTTCTCGCTGTGGCATGGTTTATAATGATTATCATGATTGGGGTTGGCGTCCCTATGTAAAATCCTGGTTGGCCCAACAGAAACCCGCAGAATATGTTAAATTTATAACGGAATATTTTGAAGAATTTCTTGATAAATTATTAAACTTTAAACATTATCAATGTAAGGAGATTGTCGAAACCAATGAATTGAATACGGTTATATCCATGTGTAACCTCTTGGAGGGGTTTGCTACCAAACAGAATGGCATTGTAACGGGTAATGATGAGTTGTTGGAAACTATGTCGAAACTATGGTTTTTGTTTTCTATGATTTGGTCTGTTTGTGCCACTGTGGATGAGGATGGTCGTAATAAAATTGATGCTTTTATACGTGAATTGGATGGTAGTTTTCCGATTAAGGATACCGTATATGATTATTATGTCGATCCTAATCAGAAATCTTTCTTACCCTGGAATAATAAACTATCGGATACTTGGAAATATGATGAAGAGTAAGTGCTTAAAAAAGGGGGAGAGAGAGAGAGCTACCAACTAACTTAAGATTAAGAGAACTCTAAAATTCAAGAATTTCTTAAGATATTTGGACTTCTGTTATTTAGTAACTCTTATCGAATTTAACCTTACTTTAAAACTTAACTGATTCATTTATTTTTATTGGCATTTCAGAGCTGCATTTTATAAAATTATAGTTCCCACCGTTGACACGGTTAGATATGAATATTTAGTTTCAAAACTCTTACAAGATGGTCGTCCCGTACTTTTGGTCGGCAATGTTGGTACGGGCAAAACTTCAACAGCTGTTAGCGTAATGGAATCTTGCGATAAGACAAAGTTTACTGTATTCTCTATAAATATATCGGCTCAGGTGGGTCATGCATTCATATGTTATAGATCGGTTCATTCTTAAAAAAAAAACATCTTAGCTTACTCCATAGAAATATAAATTTAGAGTAAAAAGTCGGGCTCTCGAATTACCAATCAAATTTTATTTCGGAAATTGCCCTTTTTCTTATATTTTTAGCGATATTGTGAATCAAGAGATTATGGTTCATTATAATCAAGATAAGGGCTGCTTTTTTTATTCTTGAACCGATCTAATATACCGAAAATATATGCAAAATATTAATGTATTTCTTAATAACAGACCACTGCTGCTGGCCTACAAGAATCCATAGAAAATCGTACCGAAAAAAGAACCAAAACACATTACGTACCCATTGGAGGCAAGAAAATGATATGCTTTATGGACGATTTCAATATGCCGGCTAAAGATGTTTATGGTTCTCAACCACCACTCGAATTGATAAGACAATGGATTGACTATAAATATTGGTTTAATCGTAGAAATCAACAGAAAATCTATGTACTTAATACCTTACTTATGGCCGCTATGGGTCCACCGGGTGGAGGTAGACAAATTATTTCCTCACGCACTATGAGCAGATTTTTTCTACTCAATATGACATTCCCCACTGAAGATATTGTAAGTCGAATATTTGGCACTATGATAAGACAAAAATTACAAACATTTTCGAATGAAGTTCGTGAACTATGGGAACATATAACGGAAGCTTCTATACATATCTATCGCGATGTAGTGGATAGAATGCTACCCACTCCTAATAAGTCACATTATTTATTCAATCTTAGAGATATATCGAAAGTATTCCAGGGTTTATTGCGCAGTAATTCGGAGGTGCAAGTTAAGAAATCTCAATTCCTAAGACTTTGGATTCATGAGTGTTTTAGGGTTTATAGCGATCGCCTAGTAGATGATAATGATCAGTCATGGTTTCAAAATAAAGTCAATGAGGTTTTGGGTAAATATATGGAAATAACTTTACACAGTTTGTGTCCCAATAAGGCGGTGCCAATTTTCGGCGACTTTATGAGTGCTCAGGGTTTTTACGAAGATTTGCCTAACGACAAATTGAGATTATATATAAATAATCAAATGTTGGAATACAATAATTCCGGTATGGCACGCATGCAGTTGGTATTCTTTAAAGATGCCATAGAACATGTGGCCAGAATTGTTAGGGTTATATCCCAACCCAGGGGCCATATGTTAAATATTGGCATAGGTGGTTCCGGCCGCCAGGTATTGGTAAAACTGGCTGCTTTTATATTGGAAATGGGTGTGTTCCAGATAGAGGTAACCAAGAAATACAAGACCCAGGAGTTTAGAGAAGATTTAAAGACTCTATATAAATTAACTGGGGTCAAGCAAAGAGCTATGGTGTTCATTTTTAGTGGCGAGCAAGTGGTGGAGAATACATTTTTGGAAATCATTAATAATATGTTAAGTACAGCCGAAATTAATCTTTTCAAATCGGATGAGTTTGAAGAGTTGAAAAATGAACTGGAGAGACCAGCCAAAAAGGCCAATGTACAATTGTCCACCGAGGCCTTGTATAATTTTTTTATGCAAAATGTGCGCGATAATATGCATATAGCTTTAGCCATGAGTCCTATAGGCGAATCATTTCGTTCGTATTTAAGACAATATCCGGCTCTCATAAACAACACTACCCCCAACTGGTTTAGACTATGGTCTCAGGAAGCTTTACTAGAAGTTGCCTCCACATTTTTAACCGGTTTTAAGATTAGAGTGGCGGCACCCGGTAAAGAAAACGAAAAAAATCGAGATAGTTTAGTGGAGGCAACAGAAGTTACCTTACAGCGTGAAGTGGCCTATAGTTTTTCTATTATTCACTCCAATGTTACCGAAATATCGGACTTGATGTTAAGAGAAGTTAAAAGGCAAAATTATGTTACTTCCCTAAACTATTTGCAGCTGGTAAGTGGTTTTAAAGAACTTCTGGAGCAGAAAAGATATGAAATATCTTCCAGTGCCAATAAGCTACGAAATGGTTTATCCAAAATAGCCGATACCCAGGAAAAGGTAAGTGGCATGTCCGAAGAACTTAAAGTGAGTTCGGCCCAAGTAAAAGTTTTAGCTGTGGAATGTGAGGAATTCATAGCGATTATAGAAACCCAAAAGGCCGAAGCTACTGAACAAAAAGAAAAGGTAGACTCTGAAGCGGTGGTAATAAAAAAAGATGAAGTCATTTGTTTGGAATTGGCTGCCACCGCTAAGGCCGATTTGGATGTGGTATTACCCATGATCGATGCTGCCGTTAAGGCTTTGGATGCCTTAAATAAAAAAGATGTTGCCGAGGTCAAATCGTATGGTAAACCTCCCATGAAAATCGAGAAAGTTATGGAGGCGGTATTGATTTTATTGGGCAAGGATCCCACTTGGGAAAATGCCAAAAAGGTATTGGGTGAGGCCACCTTTCTAAATGATCTCAAAAATTTCGATCGTGATAATGTTTCGGATAAAACTTTGAAAAGAATAGCTTTATATACCAAAAATCCAGAATTGGAACCCGACAAGGTGGCAGTGGTTTCCTTAGCCTGTAAATCATTAATGCAATGGATATTGGCCATAGAAAACTATGCCAAAGTTTATCGTATAGTGGCTCCTAAGCAAGAAAAATTAGATAATGCCATGCGTTCTTTGGCGGAGAAACAAGCTTTGCTGGCGGCAGCTAGAGCCAAATTGGAAGAGTTAAATGCCAGACTTGCCGAACTTTATCGTCAATTAAATGAGAAAACCGAACTTTTAAATGAGCTACGAGCCAAAGAAGAGAAATTGCGTAAACAGCTGGAAAGAGCTATAATATTAGTGGAATCTTTGGCGGGAGAAAGAGAACGTTGGATTGACACAGTGGCCAATTTAGATGCTCAATTTGAAAAGTTACCCGGCAACTGTTTGATATCCACAGCTTTTGTCTCTTACTTGGGACCTTTCGATACCAAATATCGTGAAATTCTATTAGATAAATGGTTAATACTCATAAAAGAAAGACAAATACCCTCTTCCGAAGAACTTAAAGTTACCTCTTTTCTCTTGGATGCAGTAACCGTAAGAGAGTGGAATATACAGGGTCTACCAGCAGATGATTTTAGCACCGAGAATGGCATGATTGTAACTAAGGGAAGTCGTTGGCCCTTGATAATAGATCCCCAAATGCAGGCGAATACTTGGATAAAAAACTTTGAACAAGATAATGATTTAAAAGTTATCGATTTTGGTCAATTGGATTATTTAAAAACTTTGGAGTTATCACTGCAAAATGGTAATCCTGTGTTATTGCAAAATGTGGGAGAACATATAGATCAGACCATAAATCCTATTCTAAAAAAGATGTATATTATACAAAGTGGCCAGAAGTTAATAAAATTCAATGATAAATTTATTACTTTTCATGATAATTTCCGTCTATATATAACCACCAAAATAACTAATCCCCATTATCCACCGGAAATTTCCTCCAAGACTACTATAGTTAATTTTGCTTTAAAACAGGATGGTTTACAGGCCCAATTACTGGGCATTGTGGTGCGCAAAGAAAAGCCCGCTTTAGAGGAACAAAAAGATGAATTGGTCATGACTATAGCACGCAATAAGAGAACTCTTATTGATTTGGATAATGAGATTTTAAGATTGTTAAATGAAAGCAAAGGTTCGATACTGGAAGATGATGAACTATTTGCTACCTTACAAAAATCCCGACAAACTTCGGCCTTGGTTAAGGAATCTTTAAGTACGGCTGAGGTAACGGAGATAGAAATAGATACTGCTAGACAAGAGTATCAACCTGCAGCCGAACGTGCTTCGATATTATTCTTTGTTTTAATGGATATGTCTAAAATAGATCCCATGTATGTGTTTTCTTTGGCGGCATATATATTGCTATTTACCCAGTCCATAGAGAAGAGTCCCCGACATTTAAATGTTAAAGAGCGTATTGTTAATATTAATGATTTTCATACCTATTCGGTTTATAAGAATACTTGTCGTGGTTTATTTGAAAAACATAAGCTGTTATTTTCCATACACATGTCGGCTCAGATATTGGCAAATGCGGGCAAGTTAGTGGAGGCGGAGTATGATTTTATTTTGAAGGGTGGTATAGTTTTAGATAAACTGGGTCAACCACCTAATCCAGCCTCAAGTAAGTATATTAATATTTAAATCTAATGTCTTTATCAGTTATATATATATATATATATATATATATATATATATATATATATATATATATATATATATATATATATATATATCGTTATATATTACTTCAGATTGGATTAGTGAACAATCCTGGGACAATATCACCGAATTGGATAAAGTGGCGGGTTTTCATGGTATTATCGATTCTTTTGAACAGAATGCCAAGTCTTGGCAAAGTATGTTTTAATTATTTCTTTTAGGTGTTAATCTCTATCTAAACTAATCCATTTACTCCTAGTTTGGTATGCCACCACCACCCCCGAAGTGGAGGATCTTGTGGGTGAATGGAATGATAAATTAACGGATTTTCAAAAGATTTGTGTTGTTAGATGTCTAAGGGCTGATCGCATACAATTTTGTCTCACACAATTTATTGTCAACTCATTGGGTCCGCGCTTTATAGAACCTCCTGTTTTAGATCTAAAAGTGGCCTTCGAAGAGTCTTTACCACAAACACCTTTAATTTTTGTCCTATCGCCGGGTGTAGATCCCACTCAATCACTTTTAACACTAGCCGAACAAGTGAAAATGTCATCTCATATATTTTCTCTTAGTTTGGGTCAAGGACAGGCTCCCGTGGCCACAAAAATGATAATGGATGGTATAAGAGAGGGTAACTGGGTATTTCTGGCGAATTGTCATTTATCGCTTAGTTGGATGCCTACTTTAGATAAAATAATAGCCACTATACAGTCCATGAAAATTCATAAAAGATTTCGTTTATGGTTAAGTTCCAGTCCTCATCCGGATTTTCCCATATCCATTTTACAAATCAGCATTAAAATGACCACTGAACCTCCCAGAGGCATAGAGGCCAATATGAAGCGTCTATACAGCAATGTAAATGAGGGAAATTTTGCTTTAGCCAATGATCCGGGAAAATATAAAAAGCTTTTATTCTCCCTATGCTTCTTTCATACTATACTATTGGAACGTAAAAAGTTTTTACAATTGGGTTGGAATGTTATCTATAGTTTTAATAATTCGGATTTTGAAATATCGGAAATCCTATTACTTTTATATCTAAACGAATATGAGGACACGCCCTGGGATGCTTTGAAGTACTTAATAGCGGGTGTAAATTATGGTGGTCACGTGACCGATGATTGGGATCGTAGATTGCTAACCACCTATATCAATCAATATTTCTGCAATGAGGCTTTAAATATTTCCAAATTTAGGTGGTTCCATATAATTTCATATATATAAACATAATTCAAATTTAAGTTTTATTTCCATTTTAGACTATCTTCGCTGGCCAATTATTTCATACCACCCGAAGGTGATTTACAGTCCTATAATGATCATATACAACAGTTTCCCAATTTTGATAAACCCGAAGCTTTTGGTCAACATTCTAATGCCGATATTGCTTCTCTAATAGGCGAAACTCGTTTACTTTTTGCTACTTTGATTTCTATGCAAGTTCAAACCTCAACAGCGGAAGGTGAAAGTAAAGAGTCTAAGGTTTTGCGTCTAGCGCAAGATATAGCTCAGAGCACTCCCAAGGAGTTAAATTATGAGCAAACTGCCAAATTGGTGGGTTTAAATCGTTCTCCTTTGGAAGTGGTATTACTGCAGGAAATGGAGCGTTATAATGTTCTATTAAGAAATATGAAAATACATTTAAGAGATCTTCAGAAAGGCATACAAGGTTTGGTGGTGATGAGTACGGATTTGGAAGATATATATATAGCGGTTTATGAGGGTCGCGTCCCCGCCTTATGGTTGAAGTGTAGGTTTTCTTCAAATCATTTAAATGTAAATTAAATTTGTTTCAAATCTTTAATTCCAGCTTATCAATCTGAAAAACCTTTAGCTTCCTGGTCTCGTGATTTGGTCTTTAGAATTGAACATTTCGCCAACTGGGCTAAGACCCTTAAGCCACCCATTCTCTTTTGGCTGGCGGCCTATACATTCCCCACCGGTTTCTTAACTGCTGTTTTACAAACTTCCGCCAGAGCCACTCGCACTCCTATTGATGAATTGAGTTGGGAATTTTTTGTTTTTGTGGAAGAAGATGCTGCCGCTGCTCGTATAGTACGAGAGGGTGGTGGGGTATATGTGCGTGGTTTATTTTTGGAAGGTGCCGGTTGGTTGCGCAAAGCTCAGTGTCTCACAGAACCTCTACCCATGGAATTAGTTTCTTCTATGCCGGTTATACACTTTAAGCCTGTAGAGCAATTGAAAAAGAAAACTAAGGGAATTTATTCATGTCCCGCCTATTATTATCCCCAAAGATCGGGTTCTTTTGTTATAGCTGTAGATTTGAAATCTGGCAATGAGAAGGCAGATCATTGGATTAAGCGGGGTACTGCTTTGTTGTTGAGTTTGAGTAATTAATTGTTTGTGTTGTTGTTTATTTATGAGATTTTTAATAATAAATTTGATAAAAAATTTAAGTTTCTCATTGATTTCAATTAGCAAAGTTTTTCTTCAATCGGCTAAAGCGAAAATTGAGAAACGCTATGAGGTCCAAGATAGTGAAGAACAATTTTCAATTAAAAGCAGGTATTTTATAAGAGATCAGAACTGAACTAGAACTGAACTAGATCTGAACTAGGACTGAACTAGGACTGAACTAGAACTGAACTAGAACTGAACTAGAACTGATCTAGAACTGAACTAGAACTGAACTAGAACTGAACTAGAACTGAACTAGAACTGAACTAGAACTGAACTAGAACTGAACTAGAACCGAACTAGAACCGAACTAGAACTGAACTAGAACTGAAGAAGAACTGAACTACAACTGAACTAGAACTGAACTAAAACTGAATTAGAACTGAACTAGAACTGAACCAGAACTGAACTAGAACTGAACTAGAATTGAACTAGAACTGAACTAGAACTGAACTAGAACTGAACTTGAACTGAACTAGAACCGAACTAGAACTGAACTAGAACTGAACTAGAACCGAACTTGAACTGAACTAGAACTGAACTAGAACTGAACTAGAACCGAACTTGAACTGAACTAGAACTGAACTAGAACTGAACTAGAACTGAACTAGAACTGAACTAGAACTGAACTAGAACTGAACTAGAACTGAACTAGAACTGAACTAGAACTGAACTAGAACTGAACTAGAACTGAACTAGAACTGAACTAGAACTGAACTACTAGAACTGAACTAGAACTGAACTAGAACTAAACTAGAACTGAACTAGAACTGAACTAGAACTGAACTAGAACTGAACTAGAACTGAACTAGAACTGAACTAGAACTGAACTAGAACTGAACTAGAACTGAACTAGAACTGAACTAGAACTGAACTAGAACTGAACTAGAACTGAACTAGAACTGAACTAGAACTGAACTACAACTGAACTACAACTGAACTAGAACTGAACTAGAACTGAACTAGAACTGAACTAGAACTGAACTAGAACTGAACCAGAACTGAACTAGAACTGAACTAGAATTGAACTAGAACTGAACTAGAACTGAACTTGCACTGAACTAGAACCGAACTAGAATTGAACTAGAACTGAACTAGAACTGAACTAGAACTGAACTTGAACTGAACTAGAACTGAACTAGAACTGAACTAGAACTGAACTAGAACTGAACTAGAACTGAACTAGAACCGAACTTGAACTGAACTAGAACTAGAACTGAACTAGAACTGAACTAGAACTGAACTAGAACTGAACTAGAACTGAACTAGAACTGAACTAGAACTGAACTAGAACTGAACTAGAACTGAACTAGAACTGAACTAGAACTGAACTAGAACTGAACTAGAACTGAACTAGAACTGAACTAGAACTGAACTAGAACTGAACTAGAACTGAACTAGAACTGAACTAGAACTGAACTAGAACTGCACTATAACTATTTATATCAATGAAACCTATGGTAATTTTGTAAAATATATTGGAGTTAGGTGTCTTTTAAAATAAGTCGACCCACTGTGTACAATTTGTAAATGCAATCTTTAGGAAAATATACATGCATTATAAACTTTTTGAAAATCACTTTTATCTTTTAATTATATTTTAATTGATTTTTTAATAGAAGTCAAGTGTCTGGTCAAAATTCTACCTGTAATAGATAAAATTAAATAAACACACCATTATGTACGATTGTCCGTTATCTTTCTGAATTTGATTTCTGTGATTGATTGCTAATTAGTGGCGCTAAACTTTACCAACCGATATATGCTTGAATTTTGGTTATTTTAGATCTAGTGGTCATTTAAAAAATGTATTTCAAACTATACACCACGTTACTTTTATTGATATTTGCGGGGAGTTATAAGAACATACAAGCTGCTGAAATTTTAGCTTTATTCATTAATGGTCATCAGTCCCATTTGTTGGTTTATGCTTCAGTAGTTAATTTACTACTTCAAAGAGGTCACCAAGTGACAGTGGTAACAACTTTAGATGTGGCAGATATTATAGATGTACAAAATATAAGATGGATTAAACTGTCTGAGAATTATACCGAGACTGTTATAACAACTGGTTCAAAGCGTATGAATGGTTTTAATAAACTGGAAAGAATGTTTAAGCGCATTGAAAATACGAGTAAGTTTATGAAAGATCCGCAGTGGCTGTCATTTTTAAAAGAGGACAATAACTATGATCTTCTAATCTTGGGTTATTTATTCAACGATTACCAATTGGGTGTGAGTGCTCATTTTAAGTGTCCAGTAGTATTAATATGGACCAGCCAACCTATAGGTTTTGTGCATAGTTTAATGGGCAATCCAGAAGAAAGGTGGTATGTTACACAGCCGTATGATAGTCATCAATACAACGGCATAAAGGCCGTAGCTTTCGGTTGGTTTGAAAAATTTGTGGAATTATTGGCTCTTGATAAAATGCAGGAGATTTATGAGTAAGTTACTAAGAGTAGAATTTTAGCAATTGCATTTTAAACTAATTTTTATACAATAATTACAGCAAACATTTCCCCGCCAAACATTACCCTTCATTTAAGGAAATACGCAAAACAGTTTCTCTGGTTTTATGTAATCATCATTCTTTAAGTGAAGGCCCCATAGCGCCTTATCTACCCGGCATAATAGAAATAGGAGGAATTGAAAACAAATTTATTTCTCAAAGAAATAAATTTAATCTCAGTGATGTTATAAGCGCAAACCAAAAAGTTATATATTTTAGTTTTGGTTCCCGAGTTAAATGGTCTTTATTCCCAGTTTCTTTAGAATCAATTTTTATAGAAGTTTTTAAAGCTTTCCCCAATTATACCATACTTTGGACTTATGACAAGAACTGCACACAACTTGAAATGGAATTTCCCTTTTCTAATGTTAAATGTCAACCTTGGTGGCCTCAGTCCTCTATATTAAATTCCTCACAAACTAAACTTTTTATTACCCATGGCGGCAAAGGCAGCATTACCGAGTCTCAATTATATGGGGTACCCATGTTGGGTATATCCTTTTTTGGTGATCAAAAAGTTAATGTCGATAAAATGGTGCATAAAGGCTTTGGTTTAAAACTAGATTTACGCAATATTACTTATGAAAATGTGGTGATAAATATAAAACAAATTTTAGATAGTGTTAAGTATGTTAATAATATTAGAAAATTTTCGGAATTGTATCATGATAGACCTATTAATAGTGAAGATAATACAGTTTACTGGTTAGAATATGTTTTACGATATAAGGGTGCCAAACATCTGCAGAGTCCAGTTTTACAATTGAATTACTTTCAATATTATTTATTAGATGTTTACAGTTTCATTTTAGTGGGATTTTTAATTATTGTGAGAATTTTGAATTTCTTGGAAAGGAAGGTAAAGCAGTAGTAAAAGAAACAAATAGAGAATCATATTGGTCAAACTGGAAAAAATAAAACAAATTATATGTACCTTAGCCATACACTAGGACCTAGTAAAGTGAAAAATATCTGTGATCGCTAACAATAACCTACCGAAAGGAATAATATTTACGATAATTCTGAAATCATGTCGACTTTCTATATAGACGAATCAGCATTTTTTATTTAATTTTGAATCATACCGATTGAACCAATATTCTTTTTTTTATTATAAAAAAATTGATAAAATGTTCGATTTACATTTAACTGAACTAGGACTGAATTAGAATTAAAACTAGAACTGTACTGAACTAAAACTGAACTAGAGCTGTACTAGAACTGAACAAGAGCTGTACTAGAACTGAACTAGAACTGAACTAGAACTGAACTAGAACTGAACTAGAATTGAAGTAGAACTGAACTAGAACTGAACTAGAACTGAACTAGAACTGAACTAGAACTGAACTAGAACTGAACTAGAACTGAACTAGAACTGAACTAGAACTGAACTAGAACTGAACTAGAACTGAACTAGAACTGAACTAGAACTGAACTAGAACTGAACTAGAACTGAACTAGAACTGAACTAGAACTGAACTAGAACTGAACTAGAACTGAACTAGAACTGAACTAGAACTGAACTAGAACTGAAATAGAACTGAACTAGAACTGAACTAGAACTGAACTAGAACTGAACTAGAACTGAACTAGAACTGAACTAGAACTGAACTAGAACTGAACTAGAACTAGAACTGAACTAGAACTGAACTAGAACTGAACTAGAACTGAACCAGAACTGAACTAGAACTGAACTAGAACTAGAACTGAACTAGAACTAGAACTGAACTAGAACTAGAACTAGAACTGAACTAGAACTGAACTAGAACTGAACTAGAACTGAATTAGAACTGAATTAGAACTGAACTAGAACTGAACTAGAACTAGAACTGAACTAGAACTGAAGTAGAACTGAACTAGAAATGAACTAGAACTGAAGTAAAACTGAACAAGAACTGAACAAGAACTGAACTAGAACTGAAGTAGATCTGAACTAGAACTGAACTAGAACTGAACTGAACTAGAATTGAACTAGAATTGAACTAGAACTGAACTAGAACTGAACTAGAACTGAACTAGAACTAAACTAGAACTGAACTAGAACTGAACGAGAACTGAACTAGAATTGAACTAGAATTGAACTAGAACTGTACTAGAACTTAAACTAGTCCACATAGGATTTAGTCTGTAGTCGAGTCTATAATCTAGGCTATAGTGTAGTTTATAGTCCAGTCTATTCTATAGACTAGTATATAGGCTAGTCCATAGTCTAGTCTATAGTCTAGTCTATAGACTAGTCTCTAATTCAGTCTAGTCTATAGTACAATGGAAAATATATTTAGTACTTTAAAACCTAAAAATTACTATTTTTGTTTTATGTTGGTACTATTTCAAAATATCAATTTTCCATGCCTGGTATTACATACATACACACATATGTAGATTACTTACATTTATTTTTGTTGTTATAATTGTCTGCTTATTTCACAGCTGAAACACAATAAGAATATTTTTTTCACATTTTGCTTATAAACAATTTCTTCTTTAAGTAAATGTAATAACAACAACATATTAATAATTTGCTAATATATACCCCCTCGTACACTCCCATTCGACAACACTCTCTTTCCGTTTTGCTGCTTACACCTTCTAACAATTGCTTTAATAAATTTGGCAAATTACACATTTTTATTAAATTTTCCAACACGTTTTTCTAAAACTTTTTTTTCATAAATTTTTTATATACCGATATAAATTAATATTAGTTTAATATTATATGTACAACAAATATTTTATTATTAACAATTAATCAACGTTGTAGCATAATTTAAACACTACCATTAAACCAAAACAACCGAACACTTTAGAAAAATTACGAAAACTAATGAAATGGAACAATAACAAAAAGCATCCATCACTTGTTGCAGTTGTTGTTATTGTTATTAGATATTTGCATTTTAAATGGAGCACTAATAATAACAACAACAATGACAATTTCTATTACCATTTGTTGCTTTAGTTATTTCTCTTGTTCTTTAGTTGATAAAATTTTCTAAAGTGTTCGGTCGTTTAGTGTTAGTAGTCCTGTTTAAATTAATATAAAACGTTAATTAATTATTAATATTTAAATATTTTTGTTAAAAATTGTTTATAAATACCGTTATGGAAAAATGTGTATTAAAAAGTGTTACATTATTAGTTTAAAAGTGTTTTAAAATTTACGAAAAATTCAATGCAATTTTGTTAGGCCGAGCGCCGGTCGGTGGTTTTCGTTTTGTTAAGTGATGAGAATGTGTTAAACAAAGGGGTAGGGGGAATGAAAAAAAAATAGTTTGAAAAAAGTCTGAGGGGAAAAGGTACGAAAAATAATGAAAAAAAGTAGTAAATGTGCCTATGTAAATATGTATGTGTTGCAAAATGTACATAAATATGTTTTATTTTGTATGCAAGGAAATACAAACGGGAGAATATCGTTATTTGAAGAACAAAAGAAAAAGGTGAGTGATTTCAAGTAACTGGCACAACATCTTTTTGTTTGTTTTGTAAATTTATTTTTTTTTTGTTATATGTATTATATTACAATCTATAAACTAGACTAGTCTATAGTCTAGTCTATAGTCTAGTCTATAGTTTAGTCTATAGTCTAGTCTATAGTTTAGTCTATAGTCTAGTCTATAGTCTAATCTATAGTCTAGTCTATAGTCTAATCTATAGTCTAGTCTATAGTCTAGTCTATAGTCTAATCTATAGACTAGTCTATAGTCTAGTCTATAGTCTAGTCAATAGTCTTGTCTATAGTCTACTCTATAGTCTACTCTATAGTCTACTCTATAGTCTACTCTATAGTCTAGTCTTTAGTCTAGTCTATAGTCTACTCTATAGTCTACTCTATAGTCTACTCTATAGTCTACTCTATAGTCTACTCTATAGTCTACTCTATAGTCTACTCTATAGTCTACTCTATAGTCTACTCTATAGTCTACTCTATAGTCTAGTCTATAGTCTAGTCTATAGTCTAGTCTATAGTCTAGTCTATAGTCTAGTCTATAGTCTAGTCTATAGTCTAGTCTATTGTCTGGTCTATAGTCTAGTCTATAGTCTAGTCTATAGTCTAGTCTATTGTCTGGTCTATAGTCTAGTCTATAGTCTAGTCTATAGTCTAGTCTATAGTCTAGTCTATAGTCTAGTCTATAGTCTAGTCTATAGTCTAGTCTATAGTAGTCTAGTCTATAGTCTAGTCTATAGTCTAGTCTATAGTCTAGTCTATAGTCTAGTCTATAGTCTAGTCTATAGTCTAGTCTATAGTCTAGTCTATAGTCTAGTCTATGGTCTAGTCTATAGTCTAGTCTATAGTCTAGTCTATAGTCTAGTCTATAGTCTAGTCTATAGTCTAGTCTATAGTCTAGTCTATAGTCTAGTCTATAGTCTAGTCTATAGTCTAGTCTATAGTCTAGTCTATAGTCTAGTCTATAGTCTAGTCTATAGTCTACTCTATAGTCTACTCCATAGTCTAGTCTATAGTCTAGTCTATAGTCTACTCTATAGTCTAGTCTATAGTCTAGTCTATAGTCTAGTCTATAGTATAGTCTATAGTCTAGTCTATAGTCTACTCTATAGTCTACTCTATAGTCTACTCTATAGTCTACTCTATAGTCTAGTCGTTAGTCTAGTCTATAGTCTACTCTATAGTCTAGTCTATAGTCTAGTCTATAGTCTAGTCTATAGTCTAGTCTATAGTCTAGTCTATAGTCTAGTCTATTGTCTGGTCTATAGTCTAGTCTATAGTCTAGTCTATAGTCTAGTCTATAGTCTAGTCTATAGTCTAGTCTATAGTCTAGTCTATAGTCTAGTCTATAGTCTAGTCTATAGTCTAGTCTATAGTCTAGTCTATAGTCTAGTCTATAGTCTAGTCTATAGTCTAGTCTATAGTCTAGTCTATAGTCTAGTCTATAGTCTAGTCTATAGTCTAGTCTATAGTCTAGTCTATAGTCTAGTCTATAGTCTAGTCTATAGTCTAGTCTATAGTCTAGTCTATAGTCTAGTCTATAGTCTAGTCTATAGTCTAGTCTATAGTCTAGTCTATAGTCTAGTCTATAGTCTAGTCTATAGTCTAGTCTATAGTCTAGTCTATAGTCTAGTCTATAGTCTAGTCTATAGTCTAGTCTATAGTCTAGTCTATAGTCTAGTCTATAGTCTGGTCTATAGTCTTGTCTATAGTCTAGTCTATAGTCTAGTCTATAGTCTGGTCTATAGTCTAGTCTATAGTCTACTCTATTGTCTAGTCTAGTCTACAGTCTACTCTATAGTCTAGTCTATAGTCTACTTTATAGTCTAGTCTATAGTCTACTCTATAGTCTACTCTATAGTCTAGTCTATAGTCTACTCTATAGTCTACTCTATAGTCTAGTCTATAGTCTAGTCTATAGTCTAGTCTATAGTCTAGTCTATAGTCTAGTCTATAGTCTAGTCTATTGTCTAGTCTATAGTCTAGTCTATAGTCCAGTCTAGTCTACAGTTCTGTCCATAGTAGTCTGGACTATAGTCTAGTGGAAAATTAATTTAGTATTTTAAAACTTGAAAAGTACTATTTTTGATTAATACTATTTGAAGATTTCAATTTTCCATGCCTGGTATTTTTAAGAAAATTCCGAAAGGGAAATTTTGTAATTGTTAAAACAGTGTGGCTACCATAGCCGTTTTATGGCTTTAAGATGATAACTGGCTAATGATAAACTGGTTTTTGTTAAGGGGCTATTGACTGTAGAGGTATTTTAGAGGAAAGTAGGATTATCAGTGAAAAACTGAATTTTTGATATAAATTAGGAAATATGAATTTGAAAAACAACTATTAATTTTAGTAAAAACTCTCTAAAATATTCCTATTGAAATAAAAATAACTTCGCTATATTATTTAAATAATGTCATCTGACTAGTAATTTATTATACAAAAAAAGAATATATAAAAAAATAAGTATAACAAAAATTATAAAAAAATATCCAAATAATAAAAAAAACATTAAATAGCTTTTCACTTAATATTTAGTACACATAAGTATGTATTAATTAGCGAAATTAATACTCATAAGCTAATATTTAAATATGTATGAAGTAGCCTAGTTATTAAATATAAACTTAATAATAAAGAAAAACATAATTAAGTACGAATTATTATACAAAATTATTTATTTATTTACTTATAAACTATTGTTTATGTATTTTGTTTATAGAATGTTAGTAAAATACTCTTGATTTATGCTTTATGGTATTTTTTTGTAAAGAAAATATAAAGTTTTAGCAAAATGTATTTTATAAATAAAAAAACTCTTGTTTAAGCATACATTAGAGATAGTAGTAAAATTTTGTTATGAATTTATAAAAGGAAATTTTTTTTAATTTTAAATAAAATTTAAACAAAAGTTTTAATAAGTTTGGAAAATATTGTGCAATACTGGTGAATGAGTTTTTTTATTTGTTATAAATTCCTAAAAATATAAAAAATCATATATATTCGTAGTTAGTTAAGGTATTCTTAGGACTTAAAAACTAAAATGTTTATTTAATATTTAGAAAAAATATCTAGGAAAATTAATTTTTAAATGTTTTGTTAGTTTGCTTTCATTATGGCAAGTAGTGAAAAATAATTTAACTAAAAACTAAAATCATATGTATTTAGCAGCTATAAAACAATGAATCTCTCTTAATTATACACATGGACTTAAAGTACTTGGATACTTAATAGCTAAAACTATTACATGGAAATTCGTTAAGTAATTATTTTGAAAATAGATGTATGTTTGTAGTAAGTATTATGAGTATTCAAGTTGTTTGTAGAAGATGTGATCTATAATAGCTGGGACAACGACCCACGCGTACATTATATTCACCATATGAGCAAACTGGCGGTTTGCAATTACGTTCCAATATGCATCTGCAAAGAAAGGAAATAATAATTTAAAATTTATTGAATTTTTGAAAAAGTTAATATATTATATTAAATGTATTATGATTTTGTCGAATTCAAACCAATTTAAATGTAAAATTTGATTTTTTACTAAAAAACGGATTTCCAATAATTTATAACCAGAATCTAGAAATTAGATTCTTTAGAAATTAAATTTTCGAATTCTTAGTATTTCCTTTTTGGTTTTTCACCAAAAGTTTTTTTTGCGAAAATCGAATTTTCTTGTTTAAAAAGACGATTCTTTGTATTACACACAACAATTTTAATATAAATGAACTACAGGTTATTTACCAAAAAGCCGAATTTTAATTAAAAAATTGTATTCTAAACTAAAAATTGGTCTATAACTAATTTCCTCTTATATTCCCCCTTCAACCATTCAATTATAACTTGCAAAAAAACGTCTACAATGGCAACATTGTTTTCATTGCCAAAAAAAATCCCTTTTTGCAAATTCTTCACTTCTTCTTCTCAGTTATTAGCGAGCGTCTTTAACATGCGTGTGTGCCTTAAATTAGTGTCGTATTAAAAATTAATTAAAAGTGTTAAAAAGTGTTATAAATTAAATGAAAATAGTATAAACTTGTAATTTAAACAATTATTAACAATATTCAAGTGTTTTTCTGCATAACGCAATAAAAATAATAAGAATTTTAATGAATAAAAATTCGACAAAAATTCTGCAAGTTTTTTCATGTTTTATGACGCCCCACTTGTTGCCGTGTTATTGTTTTTGCATCATCATTGTTATGTTTGTTGTTGTTGCTGGTCATTTATGTTGTTGGTGTTTTATTTTGGTGAGTACACACTAACTTGGGGAATATTTGAAATGGGAGTTTGGTGGTAAAAGAAGGGAATTTTTTTTATTAGAGCAAGTTGAAAAAAATAGCGGAAGAGGATGTAATTTAAAAATTCATCCCATTGATTGTTGTGTGTTGTTTTTATTTTGTTAAGTACAGGCATGGAAAATTGAAATTTCAAATTAGTATGATTAACTTGTAACATAAGAGTATTTTTTTTTATACACTATAGACTAGAATACAGACTAGACTATAGACCTAGAATATAGACTAGACTATAGGACTAGACTATAGACATTGCTATATACGGAATGTAGACAATATTACAGACTATGGACTATACTATAGACTAGACTAATGTAGACAATAGACTAACAGTTATATTATGAATATACTATACTATAGACTAGGCTGATATCGACTACACTGTAGACAAAACTAGTAGACTAGACAATACTAGATTATATAGATAGACTTATATAATATACTTATACTAGACTTAGACTGAACTATAGACTAGAATCTACTACACTATAGAGTACTATAGGCTAAATTATAGAATAGACTATAGATTAGACCATCGACTAGATTATAGACTAGACATTAGAATATACTAGACTTTAAACTTGACTATAGACTAGACTATAGTCTAAATTATAGACTAGACTATAGGCTAGATTATAGACTATACTATTAATTAGACTATAGAATAGACTTTAGAATAGACGAGACTATAGACTAGCCTATAATTCAGATTAAAGACTAGACTATAGACTAGAATATAGACTAGAATATAGACTAGACTATATACTAGACTATAGACTAGACTTTAAACTAGACTATAGACTAGACTATAGACTAGACTATAGACTAGACTATAGACTAGACTATAGACTAGACTATAGACTAGACCAGCGGTTCCCACCGTTTTTTACTTCGCGGACCCCTTGAGGAATTTATTTAATTTCACGGACCCCCATACATATTTTGATATCTTATTGTTATAAAATAACACTGTGATACAAAGTGAAGAAAAATAAAATGCAGTCGTTTTCATATACCAATTCTATTTCGTTATGGTCCATAGAGTACGAATATATTTTTAGTTTTTCCCTATCACTTCGTTAACTTACTTTTTAAGAGCAAAAGATGCGAAAAAGAGCCATTTTTGAAATTTTAAATTTGAAAAATCATAAGTTTAGTAGTTTTCATCCGATTTTCAAATCCGATATTTTTTTTTAATGATACAAGTGTTGCCTTTTAATCCAAAAAAAGAAATCCAAAATTTATGGTCAAATGTCTGAGTTACGGTCGTTTAAGTAAAAAACTCACACTTTTTTAAAAAATTTTCATTTTCATCATGCTCTTCTTTGGCCATGAGGCAGTGAGTTCATCTTTTATTACTTTCCTGAAGAATCACATAAAGAAAGGTTTCTAAAACTTGTTATTTCATAAAATCTATGAAAAACTGGATGATTTATGACAATTTTTCTAATAGCATGTTCCTCGAATTTTTGGTTTTCTCCATACAAATTAATTTTTGCATAAAAATGTTTATAAACATTTTTTAAACTTGTTACAAAGAAATCCAGAAACATGAACATTTTTGTATGGAAGAAATATGCTATATTTTTATAAAACTGAGCACAACTCATAACCTTTTTCATCGATTATCATAAATTGACCATCATTGGAAACCCAACTTAATGTGCCTTTTTTCAAATGTAATAAAAGCTAAAGTTACTGCTTCATGGCCAACGTAGAGCAGTATGAAAATTAAAAATTGTTGAAAAGTGTGAGTTTTTTACTTAAATGGCCGTAACCAAGACATTAATCATAAATTTTGGATTTATTTTTTTGGGTTGAAAGACAACACTTGTATCTTTAAAACAAAATATCCAATTTGAAAATCGGTTGCAAACTACCAAACATATATTGTTTTAAAGTTAAACCCTCAAAAATAGCTCTTTTTCACATCTTTTGCTCTTAAAGAGGAACTAAACGAAGTGATCGGGAGAAATTAAAAATATATTCCTACTCTATGGACTATAACGAAATGAAATTGGTATATGAGAACCCCTGCATTTTTTTGCTGTATCACTGTGTAATTGTTCGTCCGAAAATTGTCTTAGTCCTGGTTCATAAACCCTATAAAATATTCCCGTACATTGAGAATATTTAGTATTTCGGAGATGTTTTCAATTGCATGGTTTTAAATATAGAATGACTTCTAACATGATGTTTAATTTTATGATCGTGAGAGCTTTCATGTTCATTTCTCGTCAAGGTTAGCGAAAAGGTTTCTTTATCAAGTATTGTCGACATGTGCTTAAAGAGTCATGTTTCTAAATTTTTTTTGCGATTGCATAGGAGTGAGCTGAGTATGTAAGCTAAGTTTTCGGGAAAATATGTGAAAGTTAGACTTCTTCGATGTTGTTGCGGAATGCGTTACCCACATAAAATATGACCTGAACTCTTTGCGAATGTACTGTGAATTTGGATCTTAAATTTGAATTTTAAAATACCTACGAATTATTTTACTGCGTGGTTTTGACTATTTACGCATAACGCTATGAATTTTCTGATGTTGATTTAATAATATTGAACAACAAAATTAAGTAAAAATCTGTGTATCACGTCGGAATGGAATATTTATATTTAAAATTAACTAGATTAACACTTTTGCTTACAATTTAAAAAAAATATGAAATGTGACCTAACTTCATATTCCGGGATACCAGTATCAGTATTTAATTCTAAGGCAAATCATTATCCGTCTGCTATAAAAACACTTATTTCGATACATATACATTTATAAAAATTACAAATCACATAATACTTTACTTTATAAAAGTGAAACATAAATTTGTAGGGCCTAGCTTCATCCTGATAAACGACCGAAACAATAAAATTCAAAGAGTCACCAACAAATCTGGGATTATTGAATAAAAATTGTGTATTTTAGTATTTATGAAAAATTTGGAGATATTTTTAATATTTTCTAACATATAGAGAATATTTTTATTCATGATTTTTTTCGTTCGTCTTCGCGGACCCCCTAGGATTTTGCTACGGACCACTAGGGGTCCGCGGACCCCCTTTTGGGAACCGTTGGACTAGACTATAGACTAGACTATAGACTAGACTATAGACTAGACTATAGACTAGACTATAGACTAGACTATAGACTAGACTATAGACTAGACTATAGACTAGACTATACTAGACTATAGACTAGACTATAGACTAGACTATAGACTAGACTATAGACTAGACTATAGACTAGACTATAGACTAGACTATAGACTAGACTATAGACTAGACTATAGACTAGACTATAGACTAGACTATAGACTAGACTATAGACTAGACTATAGACTAGACTATAGACTAGACTATAGACTAGACTATAGACTAGACTATAGACTAGACTAGACTAGACTATAGACTAGACTATAGACTAGACTATAGACTAGACTATAGACTAGACTATAGACTAGACTATAGACTAGACTATAGACTAGACTATAGACTAGACTATAGACTATAGACTAGACTATAGACTAGACTATAGACTAGACTATAGACTAGATATACTACTATAGACTAGACTATAGACTAGACTATAGACTAGACTATAGACTAGACTATAGACTAGACTATAGACTAGACTATAGACTAGACTATAGACTAGACTATAGACTAGACTATAGACTAGACTATAGACTAGACTATAGACTAGACTATAGACTAGACTATAGACTAGACTATAGACTAGACTATAGACTAGACTATAGACTAGACTATAGACTAGACTATAGACTAGACTATAGACTAGACTATAGACTAGACTATAGACTAGACTATAGACTAGACTATAGACTAGACTATAGACTAGACTATAGACTAGACTATAGACTAGACTATAGACTAGACTATCTAGACTATAGACTAGACTATAGACGACTATAGACTAGACTATAGACTAGACTATAGACTAGACTATAGACTAGACTATAGACTAGACTATAGACTAGACTATAGACTAGACTATAGACTAGACTATAGACTAGACTATAGACTAGACTATAGACTAGACTATAGACTAGACTATAGACTAGACTATAGACTAGACTATAGACTAGACTATAGACTAGACTATAGACTAGACTATAGACTAGACTATAGACTAGACTATAGACTAGACTATAGACTAGACTATAGACTAGACTATAGACTAGACTATAGACTAGACTATAGACTAGACTATAGACTAGACTATAGACTAGACTATAGACTAGACTATAGACTAGACTATAGACTAGACTATAGACTAGACTATAGACTAGACTATAGACTAGACTATAGACTAGACTATAGACTAGACTATAGACTAGACTATAGACTAGACTATAGACTAGACTATAGACTAGACTATAGACTAGACTATAGACTAGACTATAGACTAGACTATAGACTAGACTATAGACTAGACTATAGACTAGACTATAGACTAGACTATAGACTAGACTATAGACTAGACTATAGACTAGACTATAGACTAGACTATAGACTAGACTATAGACTAGACTATAGACTAGACTATAGACTAGACTATAGACTAGACTATAGACTAGACTATAGACTAGACTATAGACTAGACTATAGACTAGACTATAGACTAGACTATAGACTAGACTATAGACTAGACTATAGACTAGACTATAGACTAGACTATAGACTAGACTATAGACTAGACTATAGACTAGACTATAGACTAGACTATAGACTAGACTATAGACTAGACTATAGACTAGACTATAGACTAGACTATAGACTAGACTATAGACTAGACTATAGACTAGACTATAGACTAGACTATAGACTAGACTATAGACTAGACTATAGACTAGACTATAGACTAGACTATAGACTAGACTATAGACTAGACTATAGACTAGACTATAGACTAGACTATAGACTAGACTATAGACTAGACTATAGACTAGACTATAGACTAGACTATAGACTAGACTATAGACTAGACTATAGACTAGACTATAGACTAGACTATAGACTAGACTATAGACTAGACTATAGACTAGACTATAGACTAGACTATAGACTAGACTATAGACTACTATAGACTAGACTATAGACTAGACTATAGACTAGACTATAGACTAGACTATAGACTAGACTATAGACTAGACTATAGACTAGACTATAGACTAGACTATAGACTAGACTATAGACTAGACTATAGACTAGACTATAGACTAGACTATAGACTATACTAGACTAGACTATAGACTAGACTATAGACTAGACTATAGACTATATAGACTAGACTATAGACTAGACTATAGACTAGACTATAGACTAGACTATATAGACTAGACTGTAGACTAGTCTATAGACCAGACTACACTATAGACTAGAGTATAGACCAGACTATATCATGGAATAGACAAAACTAAGACTATAGTTTTTTATATAAATCTTGAAGTTGTGTTATATAAATCTTATCATTTTATCTAATTTATTAGGATCGGTCATAATTGATCCTAGGTCCCAAATAAGGCCTCTTAAGAAAATCTATTTAAAAATTATAATTTTCGTAAAAATATTAGGCAACGCGATTAAATTCGACGTAAATATATAGTATAAAATACCTAGTGATCACACATATTTGATTATATTGAATAAATGTTTAAAACTAGAAGTCCCTTTATATAGGGATTGTCCACTTTTACTTATTTCACAAAAACCTGTAAATTTGCCTTAAAGACAAACAAAGTTTACTTAAATCTAAAAAAAACAGAACTATTAATAAATTGTTAGTTGTTAATCTTACTTGCGATCTTCCAAGGAAATCCTTCTTCGCCATGTTTAAACCGCAGACATGTTTGATTATTGACCAAACAGTCACAACGGCATTTGCGTATAAAAACACTGTGTGGTTTTGGTAAATGGGCATGACGCTCTACATCCTCTTCGAAAACATTAAAGTGCCGAGGACAATGGCAATCTAGCATATTTTGCAATTGCTCTTGATGATGTTGATTCGGACTCTGAAGCTGTGACGATGACTGCCGATATTCTTGCTGCGGTTGTTGTTGTTGTTGTTTTCTCTGTTGCCGTTGGAAATGATGCAAATAACTTGTACTACCCAGACCACCAGCAGCAGCACCACTACCACCAGATCTTTTATCACGTGGCATGGAATCATGCAACAATAAACTGGCACGATTGACGCAATGACATTCAGTATGATTTTGCATTGGTAACGCCTCGATTCTTTGCGATAATTAAAGTCATATGACTAAAAATAAATGTAAAAGAAAAAAAAAAACAAGAGAATTTGAATAAAAAAATACTTGTAGAAGGTTCTTAAGGTAAAAATATTAAAAAGGTTTATAAAAACTCATCTTTTTTAAGCAATCAGTGAACATATCAGTTATATTTGAAATTCCAACGAAAAGGAAACCAATAAAAATTTCCATATTTCTTTGGCTTTGAACTCATCTTTCGAAAAAAATAACTCTTTGCAGTAGATTTATTTAAAATGTGTGAATTCTGCCTGTTTTTCTGCCAATGTTTCAGTTTAGGATTTGTGTGAGTTTTTAACATTGAAATTTATGGTCGTGTTTTAAGTTAATCGCATTATTGCTTTTTAAAGTCCATAAGCTACCGAACACACCCACCTTAAGAATAAATATCCACAAACTAAGCAACCAACCAACAAACAAATGTAAAATTGTTAAATACTTTTAGTATTTGACACCACCGACTTACGGGTAAATATGTACATTTGTACTCCTATTCCTATATATTCTTCTTTATTTGTTGCTGTATTTCTTGCGTATTTTTTTGTTGTAAGGCGACCTCGAGCTGTGTTTTGTAGTTAAGTTTATTTTTTATAATTTGCATTAAGTAGTCTTGACAGCAGCTATGTTAAGTTATGGCTTAATAAACTTGGGCGTGTGCGACGACGCATTTTTATACCTTTACTGCCTAAGTACGCGTATTCCTGCCTGGTCTGTTTGTTAAAAAAAAAAACGAACGGCAAAAAAGGGGGAAAACTTATTCATACATCTTCATTTAGAAGTTTTTTTGTACTTATTTTGCCAAAGTTTCGTTATGTCCCGGTATGTATGAACCACTGTTGCTAATTTGACTTTTTTCTCGTCAAATCTAATGATTTTGAAATGGAGTCTACATTGTAATATACAGTCTAATCTACATTATAATCTATAGTCTTGACTAGTCTAGTCTATAGTTTAGTCTATAGTCTAGTCTAAAGTTATTCAATAGTCTAGTATAATGTCTAGTCCAGTCTGTGGTATAGTCAATAGCCTATAGTCAAATCTTTAGTACAATCTATAACTGAAAACATTATGTTTAGTCTATAATATAGTCTATAGTCAAGCCTATAGTGTAGCCAATAATCAAGTCTAGTCTATAAACTAGTCCATATTCTCGTCTATAATCTGGTCTATAATCTATTCTATATTCTAATCTATAGTCTATAATGTAGCTCATAATCTAGTCTAGTCTAATCTATAGTCTACAAAATAGTCTATATTCTCGTGTATAGTCTGTTTATATTGTCTAGTCTATAGTCTAGTCTATAGTCTAGTCTATAGTCTAGTCTATAGTCTAGTCTATAGTCTAGTCTATAGTCTAGTCTATAGTCTAGTCTATAGTCTAGTCTATAGTCTAGTCTATAGTCTAGTCTATTGTCTAGTCTATAGTCTAGTCTATTGTCTAGTCTATAGTCTAGTCTATAGTCTAGTCTATAGTCTAGTCTATAGTCTAGTCTATAGTCTAATCTATAGTCTAGTCTATAGTTAGTCTACAGTCTAATCTATGTCTAGTCTATAGTCTAGTCTATAGTCTAGTCTATAGTTTAGTCTATAGTCTAGTCTATAGTTATGTCTATAGTCTATAGACTAGACTGCAGACTAGACAATAGAATGTAGATTAGACTATATATAGTCTATAGTCTAGTCTATAGTCTATTCTATAGTCTATTCTATAGTCTAGTCTATAGTCTAGTCTATAGTCTAGTCTATAGTCTAGTCTATAGTCTAGTCTATAGTCTAGTCTATAGTCTAGTCTATAGTCTAGTCTATAGTCTAGTCTATTCTAGTCTATAGTCTAGTCTATAGTCTAGTCTATAGTCTAGTCTATAGTCTAGTCTATAGTCTAGTCTATAGTCTAGTCTATAGTCTAGTCTATAGTCTAGTCTATAGTCTAGTCTATAGTCTAGTCTATAGTCCTAGTCTATAGTCTAGTCTATAGTCTAGTCTATAGTCTAGTCTATAGTCTAGTCTATAGTCTAGTCTATAGTCTAGTCTATAGTCTAGTCTATAGTCTAGTCTATAGTCTAGTCTATAGTCTAGTCTATAGTCTAGCTATGTCTAGTCTATAGTCTAGTCTATAGTCTAGTCTATAGTCTAGTCTATAGTCTAGTCTATAGTCTAGTCTATAGTCTAGTCTATAGTCTAGTCTATAGTCTAGTCTATAGTCCTAGTCTATAGTCTAGTCTATAGTCTAGTCTATAGTCTAGTCTATTAGTCTAGTCTAGTCTATAGTCTATAGTCTAGTCTATAGTCTAGTCTATAGTCTAGTCTATAGTCTAGTCTATAGTCTAGTCTATAGTCTAGTCTATAGTCTAGTTTATAGTCTAGTTTATAGTCAAGTCTATGGTATAGTCTATAGTCTAGTCTATAGTTTAGTCTATAGTCTAGTCTATAGTATAGTCTATTCTATAGTTTAGTCTATAGTTTAGTCTATAGTCTAGTCTATATTCTAGTTTATAGTCTAGTCTATAGTCTAGTCTATAGTCAAGTCTATAGTCTAGTCTATAGTCTACTCTATAGTCTAGTCTATAGTCAAATCTATAGTCTAGTCTATAGTCTAGTCTATAGTCAAGTCTATAGTCTAGTCTATAGTCTAGTCTATAGTCTAGTCTATAGTCTATTCTATAGTCTAGTCTATAGTCTAGTCTATAGTCTAGTCTATAGTCTATAGTCTAGTCTATAGTCTAGTCTATAGTCCAGTCTATAGTCTAGTCTATAATCTAGTCTATAGTCTAGTCTATAGTCTAGTCTACAGTCTAGTCTATAGTCTAGTCTATAGTCTACTCAATAGTCTAGTCTATAGTCTAGTCTATACTCTAGTCTATAGTCTAGTCTATAGTCTAGTATATAGTCTAGTCTATAGTCTAGGCAATGGTCTAGTCTATAGTCAATTCTATAGTGCAGTCTATAGTTTAGTCTATAGTCAAGTCTATAGTCTAGTCTTTAGTCTAGTTATAGTCTAGTCTATAGTCTAGTCTACAGTCTAGTCTGTAGTCTAGTCTATAGTCTAGTCTATAGTCTAGTCTATAGTCTAGTCTATAGTCTAGTCTATAGTCTAGTCTATAGTCTAGTCTATAGTCTAGTCTATAGTCTAGTCTATAGTCTAGTCTATAGTCTAGTCTATAGTCTAGTCTATAGTCTAGTCTATAGTCTAGTCTATAGTCTAGTCTATAGTCTAGTCTATAGTCTAGTCTATAGTCTAGTCTATAGTCTAGTCTATAGTCTAGTCTATAGTCTAGTCTATAGTCTAGTCTATAGTTTAGTCCATAGTATAGTCTATAGTTTAGTCTATAGTTTAGTCCATAGTATAGTCTATAGTTTAGTCTATATTCTAGTCTATACTCAAGTTTATAGACTATCCTAAAGTCTACTCTATACATAGTTATGTTTATAGTCTAGTCTATAATTTCGTCTATAATCTAGTCTAGCTGTGTTAGTGTTGTGTAAAAAGTTGGCAACACTGATATGACCAAACATATTTTTTAATATTTAGTTTGAAGAAAAAACTTAGTCACGTTATGGCAAAATATGCATTTTGAATTGAATGAATTGAAAATAATTCAAAAGTTTTGTGAATGACGTCAAAGCTTACCGTAGTTATAAGAATTACTTAGTTCCTTTAGGTAATTATAGTCGTACGTCTGCCTGACCGTAAGTATTACAGTTATAATGTTGATCGTAATTTTGAAAATACAGGGTGATATAATTACAAGTGTCTTTAAAATCATTTTCGAGATATGATTATGAGAATCTTACATTTTCAATTTTAATTTTGACCCAAAAACGGCTTTTATTTCTTATTTGCGTTTTCAATGTTAAAACAAGTGACTTTAAAAGAAAACATTCCTAAAATACTTCAGTCTTGAAGTTTTTTCCCTTTCAATTTCTTTGCCAGTTTATAAACTTCAATTCTCATATTATTCGTCTTTTTCTTTGGTCAACAAGTTTATTCCCTTTTTCACTCTAGTTGCAATATTAAAACAAAATTGCATCAGTTTTATTTTTCTTCAAAAAATACTTACAAAAACATATACCATAACGATTTCATGCCTTTTAACCGTACACACACTGGCTGTGGAACCACAACAGCCGGTATCATCGCCACAACGATGCAAAATGGTGGCATATGGTTCATAACGTTTGGAAGTGTTATTCGAGACGGGTATGACGCGTGGCATTGGTTTACGACATTTAGTTGCCTGGATCATGCGGTGCCAATGTTCTGTGGCCAATTCATGTGGAGTTCCTGCAAAAAAATTTAAAGAAATATCAATATTTAATGAAAACATATCTATACAGACATAGGGTGGTTTTATAGCAAAACTTTTAAATAATCGATTTTTATAAGATACAAAAGAAATAAAACAACAGGATACTGTTCAATTAACATTTTCAACTTATGGTCGAATCACATATTGGACTACACTGTTAATTAAAATTCAGCTAGAGATGTAGAACTATTTTGTCTAGACTAGACTATAGACTAGACTATAGACTAGACTATAGACTATAGAGTAGACTATAGGCTAGACTATAGACTAGACTATGGACTAGACTATAGACTAGACTATAGACTAGACTATAGACTAGACTATGGAATAGACTATAGACTAGACTATGGACTAGACTATAGACTAGACTATAGACTAGACCATAGACTAAAGACTAGACTATAGACTAGACTATAGACTAGACTAGACTATATACTAGACTATAGACTAGACTATAGACTTGACTATAGACTAGACTATAGACTAGACTTTAGTCTAGACTAGACTATAGACTAGACTATAGACTAGACTATAGAAGAGATTATAGACTAGACTATAGACTAGACTATAGACTAGACTATAGACTAGACTATAGACTAGACTATAGACTAGACTATAGACTAGACTATAGACTAGACTATAGACTAGACTATAGACTAGACTATAGACTAGACTATAGACTAGACTATAGACTAGACTATAGACTAGACTATAGACTAGACTATAGACTAGACTATAGACTAGACTATAGACTAGACTATAGACTAGACTATAGACTAGACTATAGACTAACTATAGAATAGACTATAGACTAGACTATAGACTAGACTATAGACTAGACTATAGACTAGACTATAGACTAGACTATAGACTAGACTATAGACTAGACTATAGACTAGACTATAGACTAGACTATAGACTAGACTATAGACTAGACTATAGACTAGACTATAGACTAGACTATAGACTAGACTATAGACTAGACTATAGACTAGACTATAGACTAGACTATAGACTAGACTATAGACTAGACTATAGACTAGACTATAGACTAGACTATAGACTAGACTATAGACTAGACTATAGACTAGACTATAGACTAGACTATAGACTAGACTATAGACTAGACTATAGACTAGACTATAGACTAGACTATAGACTAGACTATAGACTAGACTATAGACTAGACTATAGACTAGACTATAGACTAGACTATAGATTAGACTATAGACTAGACTATAGACTAGACTATAGACTAGACTATAGACTAGACTATAGACTAGACTATAGACTAGACTATAGACTAGACTATAGACTAGACTATAGACTAGACTATAGACTAGACTATAGACTAGACTATAGACTAGACTATAGACTAGACTATAGACTAGACTATAGACTAGACTATAGACTAGACTATAGACTAGACTATAGACTAGACTATAGACTAGACTATAGACTAGCCTATAGACTAGACTATAGACTAGACTATAGACTAGACTATAGACTAGACTATAGACTAGACTATAGACTAGACTATAGACTAGACTATAGACTAGACTATAGACTAGACTATAGACTAGACTATAGACTAGACTATAGACTAGACTATAGACTAGACTATAGACTAGACTATAGACTAGACTATAGACTAGACTATAGACTAGACTATAGACTAGACTATAGACTAGACTATAGACTAGACTATAGACTAGACTATAGACTAGACTATAGACTAGACTATAGACTAGACTATAGACTAGACTATAGACTAGACTATAGACTAGACTATAGACTAGACTATAGACTAGACTATAGACTAGACTATAGACTAGACTATAGACTAGACTATAGACTAGACTATAGACTAGACTATAGACTAGACTATAGACTAGACTATAGACTAGACTATAGACTAGACTATAGACTAGACTATAGACTAGACTATAGACTAGACTATAGACTAGACTATAGACTAGACTATAGACTAGACTATAGACTAGACTATAGACTAGACTATAGACTAGACTATAGACTAGACTATAGACTAGACTATAGACTAGACTATAGACTAGACTAGACTAGACTAGACTATAGACTAGACTATAGACTAGACTATAGACTAGACTATAGACTAGACTATAGACTAGACTATAGACTAGACTATAGACTAGACTATAGACTAGACTATAGACTAGACTATAGACTAGACTATAGACTAGACTATAGACTAGACTATAGACTAGACTATAGACTAGACTATAGACTAGACTATAGACTAGACTATAGACTAGACTATAGACTAGACTATAGACTAGACTATAGACTAGACTATAGACTAGACTATAGACTAGACTATAGACTAGACTATAGACTAGACTATAGACTAGACTATAGACTAGACTATAGACTAGACTATACTAGACTATAGACTAGACTATAGACTAGACTATAGACTAGACTATAGACTAGACTATAGACTAGACTATAGACTAGACTATAGACTAGACTATAGACTAGACTATAGACTAGACTATAGACTAGACTATAGACTAGACTATAGACTAGACTATAGACTAGACTATAGACTAGACTATAGACTAGACTATAGACTAGACTATAGACTAGACTATAGACTAGACTATATAGACTATAGACTAGACTATAGACTAGACTATAGACTAGACTATAGACTAGACTATAGACTAGACTATAGACTAGACTATAGACTAGACTATAGACTAGACTATAGACTAGACTATAGACTAGACTATAGACTAGACTATAGACTAGACTATAGACTAGACTATAGACTAGACTATAGACTAGACTATAGACTAGACTATAGACTAGACTATAGACTAGACTATAGACTAGACTAGACTAGAGACTATAGACTAGACTATAGACTAGACTAACTAGACTATAGACTAGACTATAGACTAGACTATAGACTAGACTATAGACTAGACTATAGACTAGACTATAGACTAGACTATAGACTAGACTATAGACTAGACTATAGACTAGACTATAGACTAGACTATAGACTAGACTATAGACTAGACTATAGACTAGACTATAGACTAGACTATAGACTAGACTATAGACTAGACTATAGACTAGACTATAGACTAGACTATAGACTAGACTATAGACTAGACTATAGACTAGACTATAGACTAGACTATAGACTAGACTATAGACTAGACTATAGACTAGACTATAGACTAGACTATAGACTAGACTATAGACTAGACTATAGACTAGACTATAGACTAGACTATAGACTAGACTATAGACTAGACTATAGACTAGACTATAGACTAGACTATAGACTAGACTATAGACTAGACTATAGACTAGACTATAGACTAGACTATAGACTAGACTATAGACTAGACTATAGACTAGACTATAGACTAGACTATAGACTAGACTATAGACTAGACTATAGACTAGACTATAGACTAGACTATAGACTAGACTATAGACTAGACTATAGACTAGACTATAGACTAGACTATAGACTAGACTATAGACTAGACTATAGACTAGACTATAGACTATAGACTAGACTATAGACTAAGACTAGACTAGACTATAGACTAGACTATAGACTAGACTATAGACTAGACTATAGACTAGACTATAGACTAGACTATAGACTAGACTATAGACTAGACTATAGACTGGACTATAGACTAGACTATAGACTAGACTATAGACTAGACTATAGACTAGACTATAGACTAGACTATAGATAGACTATAGACTAGATTATAGACTAGACTATAGACTAGACTATAGACTAGACTATAGACTAGACTATAGACTAGACTATAGACTAGACTATAGAATAGACTATAGAATAGACTATAGAATAGACTATAGAATAGACTATAGACTAGACTATAGACTAGACTATAGACTAGACTATAGACTAGACTATAGACTAGACTTAGACTACTCTAGACTAGACTATTAGGACTAGACTATAGACTAGACATAGACTAGCTATGACTAGAACTTAGACTAGACTAAGTACTATGACTAGAGACTACTAGACTAGACTATAGACTAGACTATAGACTAGACTATAGACTAGACGATAGACTAGGACTATAGACCTAGACTAAACTCTACTAGACTAGACTATAGACTAGACTATAGACTAGACTATAGACTAGGCCTATTAGGACTAGACTATAGACTACTATAGACTACTAGACTAGACTATAGACTTGACGATAGACTTGACTAGAGCTAGACTATAGACTAGACTATAGACACTAGAGACTAGACTAATACTAGACTACTAGACTATAGACCTAGATCTATAGACTAGACTATAGACTAGACTATAGACTAGACTATAGACTAGACTATAGACTAGACTATAGACTAGACTATAGACTAGACTATAGCACTAGACTGATAGACTAGACTATAGACTAGATTATAGACCAGACTATAGACTAGACTAAAGACTGGACTATAGACTTGACTATAGACTATACTGTATACTAGTTTAGGAGATATGAGGTTACCGAATTTTCTCGTTCCACTTCCAAATTTCCCGTTCAACAAAATTTGCCATTTAATTAAAATGTTTATTTATTTGTTTTCTTTAAACTTATTGAATTCAGTTTCATTGAAGTGAATTTAGTAAAATATATTTAATAATATTTGTGAATATAAAATTTTCCAAAAATATATTCCTTCATTTTATGAATTATTAAATATCAATTTACAAATTAAATGAAATTAAACGAAAGCAATTTATTTTGTTTGTATTTAATTTGCATTAGATTTAGAGCAAACAAATTAAATGAATTTTATTATGAAGAAATTTAATATACAATAAATTGTATTTAATTTTTAAATGTTAATATATTAAAATGCTAATATATGAAACTAAATTTGTGTTATAAACAATAATAATTTTAAATGAAAAAGTATAATTTCGGAGCATCATTGGTATCAAGATCGTATAAGAATCAGTTTTAAAGTATAGAGATAAAATTCAATATCAATAATTTCTAATACAAGGAAATCATATTACAGGATCTGTGTGATTTTTTATATGATTTTACATTTTACTACAACTATATCTTTTCTTTAATAAGTGGGCGATCTGCGGTAACTTAGGATCGTGTGAAAAAAACTACATTTAATAAGCAGCTAATTAAAGAAAATTAAATATTTTGTATGTGAAAACATTACTAGTTATGTGTAAAATGTAAATATGTTATATTAAATTTTAATTAATGTTACATTTATGTGTGTAAATGTAAATTAATTTGCAAACATTTCAGTTTGTTTGTCAAAGTTACAAAAAAAAAAAAAAAATGACCACATGTCGTTGTTGTGTATTTTATCTGTTTTTAAGTTAGTGGTTTAATAGAAAACTATAACAAGCGGGAAGACTTCAAAATTAAACCAACAACAACATCAGGCCATATATGTATATAGATCGCTAAGTCAACACGAGTTTTGCAACTAATAAAACAGCTGCTCAAAAACGTAATATTTTGTCACTTCCTTACATAGTGTCTGCTAAAATATTGGTTGTAATTTTTCATAAATTAAAGAAATGTTAATTAGAAATTTAAAAGTGGAGTAATAGATAAAAGTAGTTCTACTTCTGGCTACACACTCTAAACCAGGTCGTCAGAGAACGACGAATGAGGTTCCTCTAAGAATGAACTTATAACATTTTACTAGCATGCGGAGGATTTAGACTAGACTATAGACTAGACTATAGACTAGACTATAGACTAGACTATAGACTAGACTATAGACTAGACTATAGACTAGACTATAGACTAGACTATAGACTAGACTATAGACTAGATTATAGACTAGACTATAGACTAGACTATAGACTAGACTATAGACTAGACTATAGACTAGACTATAGACTAGACTATAGACTAGACTATAGACTAGACTATAGACTAGACTATAGACTAGACTATAGACTAGACTATAGACTAGACTATAGACTAGACTATAGACTAGACTATAGACTAGACTATAGACTAGACTATAGACTAGACTATAGACTAGACTATAGACTAGACTATAGACTAGACTATAGACTAGACTATAGACTAGACTATAGACTAGACTATAGACTAGACTATAGACTAGACTATAGACTAGACTATAGACTAGACTATAGACTAGACTATAGACTAGACTATAGACTAGACTATAGACTAGACTATAGACTAGACTATAGACTAGACTATAGACTAGACTATAGACTAGACTATAGACTAGACTATAGACTATAACTATAGACTAGACTATAGACTAGACTATAGACTAGACTAGACTATAGACGATACTAGACTAGACTATAGACTAGACTATAGACTAGACTATAGACTAGACTATAGACTAGACTATAGACTAGACTATAGACTATACTATAGACTAGACTATAGACTAGACTATAGACTAGACTATAGACTAACTATAGACTAGACTATAGACTAGACTTAGACTACTATAGACTAGACTATAGACTAGACTATAGACTAGACCTATAGACTAGACTATAGACTAGACTAGACTATAGACTAGACTAGACTATAGACTAGACTATAGACTAGACTATAGACTAGACTATAGACTAGACTATAGACTAGACTATAGACTAGACTATAGACTAGACTAGACTATAGACTAGACTATAGACTAGACTATAGACTAGACTATAGACTAGACTATAGACTAGACTATAGACTAGACTATAGACTAGACTATAGACTAGACTATAGACTAGACTATAGACTAGACTATAGACTAGACTATAGACTAGACTATAGACTAGACTATAGACTAGACTATAGACTAGACTATAGACTAGACTATAGACTAGACTATAGACTAGACTATAGACTAGACTATAGACTAGACTATAGACTAGACTATAGACTAGACTATAGACTAGACTATAGACTAGACTATAGACTAGACTATAGACTAGACTATAGACTAGACTATAGACTAGACTATAGACTAGACTATAGACTAGACTATAGACTAGACTATAGACTAGACTATAGACTAGACTATAGACTAGACTATAGACTAGACTATAGACTAGACTATAGACTAGACTATAGACTAGACTATAGACTAGACTATAGACTAGACTATAGACTAGACTATAACTAGACTATAGACTAGACCATAGACTAGACTATAGGACTTAGACTATAGACTAGACTATAGACTTGACTATAGACTAGACTATAGACTAGACTATAGACTAGACTATAGACTAGACTATAGACTAGACTATAGACTAGACTATAGACTAGACTATGACTAGACTATAGACTAGACTATGACTAGACTATAGACTAGACTATAGACTAGACCTATAGACTAGACTATCGAATAGACTATAGACTAGACTATATACTAGACTATAGACTAGACTATCGAAGAGACTATAGACTAGACTATAGACTAGACTATAGACTAGTCTATAGACTAGACTATGGACTAGACTATATAGACTAGACTATGGGACTAGACTATAGACTAGTCTATAGACTAGACTATGGACTAATTATAGACTAGACTAGACTATAGACTAGACTATAGATTAGACTATAGACCAGACTATAGACTAGACTATACACTAGATTATAGACTTAATAATAAATTATAGACTAGACTGACTATTTTTCGCCAATTTATCAAAAGTTAGAAAAGTACCAAAAATTTCGCGGTATTTTTCTATATCAAAAAGTACAAAAGTACTGAATTTTCCATGCCTGTGTAACATACTTAACTATCTCCTTAATAACTCAATACCAAAAACTTTTCATTTTATCGATCAATCTATATGTGTGTCAAGTAGATCAAATTGACAGTTATTTATTTTTTTTTTTTGTTGTATAACTTAAGGACTTGTCATAATCAACAAAGAATTCCTGAAATGTATTACGAGATCACCTTAAGGAATTGTTTACGTACAAGAAAATATTTATGCAAACTATACGCCACATGTTGAAAGACTGCATACGTCTTGCAACATTTTGTTGTTGTATGTATTTATTATATGTATATTGTAGCAACGAAGGTGGCAATTTGTTGAACCTGGGTGGCATAAAAGTAAATGGGTGGTAAACTAAATGAATGATTTAAACTATCGTTCGCCATCTAGCAATCGATCGATCCAATCATTCTGTTGCTTTGCGTCTTTTTTGCTTTATATTATTAAAGATGTGGTTCAGACAGAGCTGTAAAAGGTGAAATGATTTATAAAAATATGAAATTTATAAAAAATGAATGAGCAAGGGTGTTTTGCTTAAAATTGCTTTTATTTTAAAACACAGCCTTTAGGAATTTTATATATAAAACGAGAAAGGGAAACCAATGTCCTTGGTTTTGGTTCTTTTCAGGGATTAAAGCTTTTAGAAACTCTGTTAAAGTGTGTTATAAAGAAAACTATGACGGCAAAAACGGCTTTCTCTTAATTTTTTTCTTTTATTGAGCAAGATGATCAAACTGCCTCTTACCACTGGCAAATGGGCGTTTGGTTAGTTGGTTGGTCTACTATAAAGGTGATTGAGGCAGATCGTAGATTATGCAGATGTTTTTTTTTTTCACTATTTTGCTGCTGCCAAACTAAGTTGCATGATTGGATAGTTTATTTAAATTCGTGGGGAAATGCGGCTATTTGTACATGCAAACGCGTCTAATACGTGATAAGTGACGTTTTATGACTTTATTTTGTTGTTATTGAACATATGTAGATAGACAGCCAAGTCATATATACGATCGTTCCTTGGTCATACCATTAATTATACATTTTTTTTTCTTAAGATAACATATGCAAAATCTGTTTCTAACTATATTTGAACGGCATGTGTGCATGAGGCAATGATATGGAGAGTATTGAAGTAGCCAGAGTTATTGATCGAGTCTAGATCATGATTACAGCAATTTAAATATTATAGAGTGGTTAATAGGATTTTTTCTTTATGTATATATGTATGTATGTATATAAAAATTTTAATACAATTGGTTTTACAAACAATCACCGTCTTAGTAATAATAATAATAATAACTTTAGGTATTAGAAATTTTGATTTATTGAAATAAAATAAATAGATAAAATTCATGTAAATGCATAAGGATATTGATTTCACTTGTTGAAAACCTTTAATATTTTGAAAAAAATTATGGAAATGTTTAAATTTTGAATTTATTTAGGCGGAAATTTCAGCTGCTTATCAACATTACCAGGAGTTTTTAAGATAACACACGCCGAAAAAAATTTCAAAAAAGTTGTAAAATGATAATTTTGATTGTAAGATCGGTATAATGTAAATATCTTTTACTTTTGGATTTTAAAAATTGTTTTAAAGATATCAATTAAAAAATCTTCAATATGAATCTGAAAATCTGCAAAATATATTGCTTTCTTGTAATTAAAAATTATAGATATCTTTGACCCAAGATCATTAAAAAACAACTTTCTTGCAAAGTTTAGTCAAATTTTCGATTTTAGGAAAAATAGTTTCTGAAGTAGCAAAAAATTCTTAGAAATACAAAAGATTTTTATTCAGTTCTAGGTAGATTTATAAGAAATGACCTTTGACCTCTGTAGGAATGAAGCTTAATATGAACTTTCCTTGGATCTTGGAAATATTTATAAAGTTTTACAAGAAATCCAAAGTCTGTGAAGCTGGACGGGTGCCTGATAAAGGATAACTAACTAACTAACTAACTAACTAACTAACTAACTAACTAACTAACTAACTAACTAACTAACTAACTAACTAACTAACTAACTAACTAACTAACTAACTAACTAACTAACTACTAACTAACTAACTAACTAACTAACTAACTAACTAACTAACTAACTAACTAACTAACTAACTAACTAACTAACTAACTAACTAACTAACTAACTAACTACTAACTAACTAACTAACTAACTAACTAACTAACTAACTACTAACTAACTAACTAACTAACTAACTAACTAACTAACTAACTAACTAACTAACTAACTAACTAACTAACTAACTAACTAACTAACTACTAACTAACTAACTAACTAACTAACTAACTAACTACTAACTAACTAACTAACTAACTAACTAACTAACTAACTAACTAACTAACTAACTACTAACTAACTAACTAACTAACTAACTAACTAACTAACTAACTAACTAACTAACTAACTAACTAACTAACTAACTAACTAACTAACTACTAACTAACTAACTAACTAACTAACTAACAACTAACTAACTAACTAACTAACTAACTAACTAACTAACTAACTAACTAACTAACTAACTACTAACTAACTAACTAACTAACTAACTAACTAACTAACTAACTACTAACTAACTAACTAACTAACTAACTAACTAACTAACTACTAACTAACTAACTAACTAACTAACTAACTACTAACTAACTAACTAACTAACTAACTAACTAACTAACTAACTAACTAACTAACTAACTAACTAACTAACTAACTAACTAACTAACTAACTAACTACTAACTAACTAACTAACTAACTAACTAACTAACTAACTAACTAACTAACTAACTAACTAACTAACTACTAACTAACTAACTAACTAACTAACTAACTAACTAACTAACTAACTAACTAACTAACTAACTAACTAACTAACTAACTAACTAACTAACTAACTAACTAACTAACTAACTAACTAACTAACTAACTAACTAACTAACTAACTAACTAACTAACTAACTAACTACTAACTAACTAACTAACTAACTAACTAACTAACTAACTAACTAACTAACTAACTAACTAACTAACTAACTAACTAACTAACTAACTAACTAACTAACTAACTAACTAACTAACTAACTAACTAACTAACTAACTAACTAACTAACTAACTAACTAACTAACTAACTAACTAACTAACTAACTAACTAACTAACTAACTAACTACTAACTAACTAACTAACTACTAACTAACTAACTAACTAACTATCTAACTAACTAACTATCTAACTAACTAACTACTAACTAACTAACTATCAAGAAAAAATAACCATAACTTTCATCAGGCGCTCCTCCAGTATTTTTTGTGGAAATCATCAATGTTACACTGAAAGTAATCCATTCTTAACTTTAAAAACCATTGAAACCACTTTTTTCGTAATATTTACGAAAATTTCATGCATTAAACAACATTTTATTTAATCAAACCCATTCCTAATTTTACTAAAGTATGCTTTTGTAATATATTTTTTTTCGTATATACACTGAAAATAATCCATGCTCAACTTTACGAAAAAAATTTCGTAATTTATATTTTCGTAATATTTACAAAAAATTTTTGTATAATACGAAATATTACTTAATAAAACCATTTTCTATTTTTACGAAAGTACGAAAACCTTTCGTAATATTTTTTCTTAAATTTGATTTAAATTAATCATAATGATATTATGTATATTTTCGTTAAATAAAACTACAACATTTTATAAAATTTAAGAAAAAGTATAATATAATTGACGAACTATTTTCATAAAAAAAAAAAAATTAAAAATTCGTGTGGAGAATAATTTTGAACTAAAATTAGAAAAATTATTTTAAAATTAACAAAAGTGTTTGCATAAATTAATATTTCGTAAATTTGACCATATTTATTCAAAATTCACTTTTTGCAATTTATGTAAATTAATTTTTCCAAGATTATTTTTGCATTATACTAAAATATTTCGTACAATTTCGTATATATTACGAAAGAATTTCTTGGTGCGAAACAACGAAAGATTCGTACAATCTACGACATTTTCGTATATATTAGGCATGGATTTTTTCTGTGTATAAAGAGATTATGTTTTATTTTACAAAAATAATTTTGTTAAGGCATCTGACAAAAGTCAAAACATTTTTCTTAACAAAATAATTACGTAAATTTTAGCAAAATTTAATAATTTAATAAAACTATAACACTTTTTTTTATACATTTTAAGAAAAATTTAAAAAAAAAATCAAAATTTATATTTTACAATTTATGTACTTTAGAAAGAAATGTTTCGTAAAATAAACGATTTTTTCTAAAATTAAAAATATTTTATAAACAATTTCGTATATATTACGAAACTACAATGTACGACATTTTTTGAATATATTAAGCATGTTTTATTTGCAGTGTACTAACTAATAGAGAGCAATGTTCAAATAGTTTTAAATACTACGTTTGTTAAGCGAACTTGGTGTAATTTAGCATCGGCAATAAAGTTGAATCATGAATAAGCATTTCTAGATCAAAAAAAAAAAAAAAAAAAAAAATAAAAAAAGCAAACTGTGAAAGAATCACCAAACAAAATTCACTTCTATACCTTAATATGTATTTCTTAAACGCCCAACTCATCTGACTATCGTTAACCCACTCATGATGAAATTAAAAACCAAATTTTCATATAAAATGAAAATTTACAATATAATTTGTAAAAGCTCATGATCATGACTTTTTAAGCTCATAAAGCAAATCAGCAACAATTACAATTTAAAGTAGAAACCTTGACCATACCACTTGTCTCTCTCTCAAGTGGTTTCTAAATTTGACATTCAAAAACACCTTTGTTTTCCTTTTTCCTCTCGCTTTTAATACCAAAATGGACATTATTGCCAAAAAAAAACATACAAGTATAAATAGACATTAATTTGGCAGACATTTAGGCAGACAGAGAAATACAATTTGGTATTTTTTCCTATTTGTGAAAAAATCTCACAAACCAAAAAAAATATAATGGCAGCTGAAAAGTAAAACTTTATTTTACTACCATTTCTCTACTTAATAACCCACTTTAATTGTGGCATCTCCTCTACTAATAAAAAAAATATATAAAAATTTTTTTTTTCCAAGTTCATTGAATTGTTGACAAGACAAGAAGACAACTTGTCTTAACGTACAATCTAATGACAGTAGTTTTGTTTAGATATACACTATAGATACTTGTATGGGTGTATTTTGCCTAGTGACATACATACACATAAACGTATTAACACACACACATTCATAGATAGTATTACTAACAATGCAGTAATTCTCAATGTTCATATACATATATGCATATATTTAATACCAATTTTATATGTTTTTTGTGAGATCATATAGCGATCTTAATGCTTAACATACTTTGTAATGATTACTGCTTACAGCTGTCATTACTTACATGCTTCTGTGTAATTTATAACATATAATTGTTATTTAGCTGGAAGCTTACGAAAAAGTTCTAAAAATTATGACTAGACTATAGACTAGAATATAGACTAGAATATAGACTAGAATATAGACTAGAATATAGACTAGAATACTATATAGACTATAGACTAGACTATAGACTAGACTATAGACTAGACTATAGACTAGACTATAGACTAGACTATAGACTAGACTATAGACTAGACTATAGACTAGACTATAGACTAGACTATAGACTAGACTATAGACTAGACTATAGACTAGACTATAGACTAGACTATAGACTAGACTATAGACTAGACTATAGACTAGACTATAGACTAGACTATAGACTAGACTATAGACTAGACTATAGACTAGACTATAGACTAGACTATAGACTAGACTAGACTAGACTATAGACTAGACTATAGACTAGACTATAGACTACTAGACTATAGACTAGACTATAGACTAGACTATAGACTAGACTATACTAGACTATAGACTACTATAGACTAGACTATAGACTAGACTAGACTAGACTATAGACTAGACTATAGACTAGACTATAGACTAGACTATAGACTAGACTATAGACTAGACTATAGACTAGACTATAGACCAACTATAGACCAGACTATAGACTAGACTATAGACTAGACTATAGACTAGACTATAGACTAGACTATAGACTAGACTATAGACTAGACTATAGACTAGACTATAGACTAGACTATAGACTAGACTATAGACTAGACTATAGACTAGACTATAGACTAGACTATAGACTACTATAACTAGACTATAGACTAGACTATAGACTAGACTATAGACTAGACTATAGACTAGACTATAGACTAGACTATAGACTAGACTATAGACTAGACTATAGACTAGACTATAGACTAGACTATAGACTAGACTATAGACTAGACTATAGACTAGACTATAGACTAGACTATAGACTAACTAGACTATAGACTAGACTATAGACTAGACTATAGACTAGACTATAGACTAGACTATAGACTAGACTATAGACTAGACTATAGACTAGACTATAGACTAGACTATAGACTAGACTATAGACTAGACTATAGACTAGACTATAGACTAGACTATAGACTAGACTATAGACTAGACTATAGACTAGACTATAGACTAGACTATAGACTAGACTATAGACTAGACTATAGACTAGACTATAGACTAGACTATAGACTAGACTGTAGACTAGACTATAGACTAGACTGTAGACTAGACTATAGACTAGACTATAGACTAGACTATAGACTAGGCTATAGACTAGGCTATAGACTAGACTATAGACTAGGCTATAGACTAGGCTATAGACTAGACTATAGACTAGACTATAGACTAGACTATAGACTAGACTATAGACTAGACTATAGACTAGACTATAGACTAGACTATAGACTAGACTATAGACTAGACTATAGACTAGACTATAGGCTAGACTATAGACTAGACTATAGACTAGACTGTAGACTAGACTATAGACTAGACTATAGACTAGACTATAGACTAGACTATAGACTAGACTATAGACTAGACTATAGACTAGACTATAGACTAGACTATAGACTAGACTATAGACTAGACTATAGACTAGACTATAGACTAGACTATAGACTAGACTATAGACTAGACTATAGACTAGACTATAGACTAGACTATAGACTAGACTATAGACTAGACTATAGACTAGACTATAGACTAGACTATAGACTAGACTATAGACTAGACTATAGACTAGACTATAGACTAGACTATAGACTAGACTATAGACTAGACTATAGACTAGACTATAGACTAGACTATAGACTAGACTATATAGACTATAGACTAGACTATAGACTAGACTATAGACTAGACTATAGACTAGACTATAGACTATACTATAGACTAGACTATAGACTAGACTATAGACTAGACTATAGACTAGACTATACTAGACTATAGACTAGACTATAGACTAGACTATAGACTAGACTATAGACTAGACTATAGACTAGACTATAGACTAGACTATAGACTAGACTATAGACTAGACTATAGACTAGACTATAGACTAGACTATAGACTAGACTATAGACTAGACTATAGACTAGACTATAGACTAGACTATAGACTAGACTATAGACTAGACTATAGACTAGACTATAGACTAGACTATAGACTAGACTATAGACTAGACTATAGACTAGACTATAGACTAGACTATAGACTAGACTATAGACTAGACTATAGACTAGACTATAGACTAGACTATAGACTAGACTATAGACTAGACTATAGACTAGACTATAGACTAGACTATAGACTAGACTATAGACTAGACTATAGACTAGACTATAGACTAGACTATAGACTAGACTATAGACTAGACTATAGACTAGACTATAGACTAGACTATAGACTAGACTATAGACTAGACTATAGACTAGACTATAGACTAGACTATAGACTAGACTATATATGACTATAGACTAGACTAGACTAGACTATAGACTAGACTATAGACTAGACTATAGACTAACTATAGACTAGACTATAGACTAGACTATAGACTAGACTATAGACTAGACTATACTAGACTATAGACTAGACTATAGACTAGACTATAGACTAGGCTATAGACTAGGCTATAGACTAGACTATAGACTAGGCTATAGACTAGGCTATAGACTGGCTATAGACTAGACTATAGACTAGGCTATAGACTAGGCTATAGACTAGACTATAGACTAGGCTATAACTAGACTATAGACTAGGCTATAGACTAGGCTATAGACTAGACTATAGACTAGACTATAGAACTAGACTATAGACTAGACTATAGACTCGTTTGATACAGTGTTCCAAAACGAGTTCAGTTTAATTAAGTATTCAGCAGTATTAGTTTCTAGAGATATTTTGTGATGATCGTTCGGGGGCCAATGATCAAGCGATCATTCTAACTACTTTTTTCCAGAATATACAGCCAAGCCTTAACATCAAAACCTTTATTGTATAATTTCAAATTTATAGTCAGTGTTCAATATTTCGAGACCATTTAATATGGCTTCATGCAGTTACGAAATTCCAGAACCAGATGAAGTACAATGGTCCAATAAATCTATAAAATTCTGTATTGAAAAATCAAGAACTACCCTACTTAACATCACCCTATTACATAGAAATAATGTCCAACACTTCTAGGTTTTTTATGAATCGGGGAAAAAAATAAATTTATACATTTTCTTGCAGCAATTTTCACATCTTGCAAATGTTAAATAATTATCTTAATTATTTAGTAGATTAAAGTTTAACGATCGCTGTCCATCTTTAGTTTTCTACTTTATCCATTAATTGAAGCATTGAGAAATTTCATCTGCTTTTCCTCATTGTAACTGCAAGTACTTACATGTATGTACGTATGTGTGTATGGATGTATGCGAAAGTATCTATAGCTGTACATAATTACAGATTTATGTACACACGTCGTAATTCAATAAAAATTACAAAAGACACAAGCAAAGAAATTACTTGGCAATTATTTTCGTTTACAAGGAAATTTGTTTTTTTATACCCTACACCATCTATCAGTAGAGTTAGAAGCGATACATAAGTTTGTCATTCTGTGCGTAAGATTAAGATTCATCTGAGATTCAAGAAAGTATGAAAGGCAAAATGTCCTTATGAAATTCTGAGTCGATCGGAACTTTTATAAAAAATGCATGTTATTGATGAAGGGTATTAAGATTCGTCTCCGCCGAATAATAACACTCTAACTTGTTATTTCTTTTATCCACCAGAATTGTTAGTTCATTGTCAAAACCACTTGCTGTAGGTATTTGAATTTTTTTTCTCATTTGCTTCTGCGTCTTTTCTTCTACAATTTTATTGTCGTCTGTTGACAACTGTCAATGTGATGTGAGAGAATACCGGCAAATTCAACACAGATAAGTTGTGCAAAAAAAAAAAAAAAGACTGGTAGATAATTTAATGGTCATAAGTTGCTTATTCCTGATAATGATCAATTTATTTGTAATGAAGTAATTTTCAGTTTGTGTGTGCTAATGCTTTGGGTTGTTCAATAGGATGGAGCAAATTTGCAAAGGGAAATATCAGCTGTTTGCCCAAATTCATAAATTGCTTTATAAAAATGAAAAATTTTGACTCTTGTTGAAAGTTTACAAATTCTGGGAAATCTTTATTCTTTTTTTTCAAAGTTCTTCCCCCTACAATTTTGCTGTAGTCTAATACATATATAAGTATTACATAGAAATACCACAGCTATTTAACTTGATAATAACACTGTAACAGCAGATAAATGTCTATAAGATTAGACTGTGATCGAAAACCAATAGTTGGGAAAACTTGTTACCATGTCCGGTGTGTGAATACTACAAGTACAAATAAGTTGTTCTTATAAAAAAAAAGTATTCTCCATAATTGATGAAACGAAAATGTTTCTCATACAAATATGTTTGTGTGAAGATTAAATTGCAAATAATGTTTGATTCCAGTTATTGTCGGTGGGTTAACGTTAAGCGGTCATAAAAAGAAATATATAAATTAATTAGATTGTCTTTACATTCCAGAAATAAGAAAACTGGGAACTGTTTATAAGATTTTTAAAACATCTCGAAAATATTATATACATAATAGTAATTTGTTACAATTTTCTATAATTTCACTAGTTCAGTTCTAGTTCAGTTCTAGTTCAGTTCTAGTTCAGTTCTAGTTCAGTTCTAGTTCAGTTCTAGTTCAGTTCTAGTTCAGTCTCGTTCAGTTCTAGTTCAGTTCTAGTTCAGTTCTAGTTCAGTTCTAGTTCAGTTCTAGTTCAGTTCTAGTTCAGTTCTAGTTCAGTTCTAATCAGTTCTAGTTCAGTTCTAGTTCAGTTCTAGTTCAGTTCTAGTTCAGTTCTAGTTCAGTTTCTAGTTCAGTTCTAGTTCAGTTCTAGTTCAGTTCTAGTTCAGTTCTAGTTCATTCTAGTTCAGTTCTAGTTCAGTTCTAGTCAGTTCTAGTTCAGTTCTAGTTCAGTTCTAGTTCAGTTCTAGTTCAGTTCTAGTTCAGTCTAGTTCAGTTCTAGTTCAGTTCTAGTTCAGTTCTAGTTCAGTTCTAGTTCAGTTCTAGTTCAGTTCTAGTTCAGTTCTAGTTCAGTTCTAGTTCAGTTCTAGTTCAGTTCTAGTTCAGTTCTAGTTCAGTTCTAGTTCAGTTCTAGTTCAGTTCTAGTTCAGTTTCTAGTTCAGTTCTAGTTCAGTTCTAGTTCAGTTCTAGTTCAGTTCTAGTTCAGTTCTAGTTCAGTTCTAGTTCAGTTCTAGTTCAGTTCTAGTTCAGTTCTAGTTCAGTTCTAGTTCAGTTCTAGTTCAGTTTCTAGTTCAGTTCTAGTTCAGTTCTAGTTCAGTTCTAGTTCAGTTCTAGTTCGTTCTAGTTCAGTTCTAGTTCAGGTCTAGTTCAGTCTAGTTCAGTTCGAGTTCAGTTCTAGTTTCAGTTCTAGTTCGTTCTAGTTCAGTTCAGTTCAGTTCAGTTCTAGTTCAGTCTAGTTCAGTTCTAGTTCAGTTCTAGTTCAGTTCTAGTTCAGTTCTAGTTCAGTTCTAGTTCAGTTCTAGTTCAGTTCTAGTTCAGTTCTAGTTCAGTTCTAGTTCAGTTTTAGTTCAGTTCTAGTTCAGTTCTAGTTCAGTTCTAGTTCAGTTCTAGTTCAGTTCTAGTTCAGTTCTAGTTCAGTTCTAGTTCAGTTCATTTCTAGTTCAGTTCTAGTTCAGTTCTAGTTCAGTTCTAGTTCAGTTCTAGTTCAGTTCTAGTTTTTTTTGCAAAAAAACCTATTTTTAGTGAAAAATCAAATTTTATATGAAAATTCGAATTTTATATGAAAAATCGAATTTTAAGTGAAAAATCGAATTTTTTAGTGAAAAATCGAATTTTGGTGAAAATCTAATTTTTAGTGAAAAAATCTAATTTTTAATGAAAAATCGAAACTTTTAGTGAAAATCGAATTTTTAGTGAAAAATCGAATTTTTAGTGAAAAATCTAATTTTTAATTAAAATCTAATTTTTAATTAAAAATCGAATTTTTAGTGAAAAATCGAATATTTAGTGAAAATTTTAATTTCTTGTTAAAAATCGTAGTTGTAGTTAAAAAGTCGAACTTTTAGTAAAAATATAAATTTTGATGAAAAATTTAAATTTGTTGAAAATTTAATTTTTACGGAATTTAATTTTGATTGCTTCGAATATTTTATTCTGACAAATATTTGATTATTTTTTACTTAATTTTTTTTAATAAAATTAACATTGAAACCAATTGGCTCTTATAACAAAATTCGGTGTCTTTATGAATTTTAAAATATTTTTACTTACTTGGCCTTTTTGTTGTTCCTGTATATAACGTTCTCTCGCCTGTTGTACAGCCTTTTCATTACCAACATCCAAATATTTTTGTTCGGTTAAAACTCCAGGTGCATCATTCATGCATTGAAAGTTCATTGCGATAAGGTTCATCATCAATGTAATCGTCCTGGATAAAGTAACACAAAAATAAAAGAAATTATTAAAAATAAACAAAAAATAAAAAACATTACAAACTTTCCTTAAACTAAAATCATTCATTTAAATTATTTATCAACTTTCGACATGTCTAATCATATTATTTATTATACTCTCTCTTTCTACTTTAAATATATCATAAAAGATTTTCATAAGCTTTAGTTATTTTTAATAAAATTATAAATAATGAATGGTAGTAACAATTTAAAATATCCAACTATTACTAACTTGTATTAAATCTTGTTATATACATACATACATACATAGTATACTATAGTAGTAGTAGTAGTTATGTCTATTTTGTTTACTACTTTTACTTAGTTTTCTTAATTTCTTCATTTATTTTACTTACAATTAAATGAAAATTAAAGTTCTCTTTAGTTTCTCTGCTTAGAAGAAGAAGAAGATGAAAAACAAAAACTAGGACAATTGCCAGTGTTTGCTCAGAGAGAAATTTATGAAACCTAAATTAATTATTCCTTCTTTTCATTTTTATAATTGCAAAACACAATACCCCCCAGCTCGTAACTATTATTTTATTACAAACGTTGAGACGACCGACAACTGTTACCATGAACGTTTTAGTGGGGAAATGCAATTTAGTAAAAAAAAAATATAGGCGGGGAAACTGAAAAGGTTATAGAAATGCTTGTTTTATTCATTATTGAATACCAGATCAAGGGAATTTTGTAAAAGTTAATTTGGGTCCTATTAATAAAAGGTAGAAGATAGGCAGAGAAAGAACAGATAACATCTTGAATATCCGAGAAATTTATAGTCCTGAAAAGAAAAGATCATGATCCTTATATAAAATCTTACCGTCTGTATGTTAAAGAAACACTGAAGGAGAAACGTCCTCAAGAGTCAACTCTTTAACGTTTAGAGTAAACATTTTGCAACGAAAGCATTTTGCTCCGAAAGTCAAGACTGAGCGTTTAAATTACCCTGTCTAAGGGAAATTGGTGACCTGACCTTCTTGGACTATTCGAATTTTATCGTCTCGTAATACCTACATCACAGGAGCTCCGACTTCATTACCAATTACCAAGGGAAATCGTGATCTTCGTGGACTATTCTTTAATGTTTACCAATCATACGATATATGACGTCAGATAGCCTGATCGTGGAAGTTTAAAAGAGAAACTGAGTCAGTGGTTTCCTCACCGTATCTATTCGCGATCGAGTCTAGTCGTTTTGTAATCAAATTTAAGACAATCGTTTCGGCATACACTTAATCAACACTCGTACGTCGTATGAACTTCGGATGGAACCGAGTAGTTGTTTCCTCATGGTGCGTAAGGAAAATTATCAATTTTGCGGCCCTCTCTTTAACGTTTCGTGATCAATTTTGAAAAGATCAGTATGCGAATCAACTCCAGATAAGTTGGCTACATCAAAGTTGTTCCTTAAAGAGTTCAGAAAAATACGAAACAGTCATTACACTTCGTCTGTAAGATAGCTTGAAACTTGGATCCGCATTGGAATCAAGAGGTTAGTCTAAAGAAGAATGAATGAAAGCTTTTGTAAGTGTTGTCAATTTGGGGAACGTCTAAGCTACATGAAAGAGTATAGCTTAAACCGAAAGAGTCGATACTCTATCGTGATCAAGTTTTGAAACTTTCGCTGTACTTAACTCGGAACTTTCTTTATGTGTTAAAGATCTAATGAAATTCAGACTTCAATGCCATAAAAGAGTCCAGATGAACGCGAAACAGTCAATTACACTTCGTCTGTAAGATTTAGAACTTTCAGAAGCTTTAATTTACCGTATATTGCTTTGAAACTTGGATCCCCCATTGAATCAAGAGCTTTCAATCGAAATAACAATGTATTAAAGCTTTTGTAAGTGTTGCCATAAGGGAAAGTCTAAGATACGTAAAAGAGTTTAGATGAAAACAAAAGAGTTGATACTCTATCGTGATCAAGTTTGAAACTTTCGCTGTCCTTAACTCTGAACTTTCTGTATATGTTGAGGACCTCAGTGTAATAAAAGAGTCTAGAAGAACACGAAAGTTAATTACACTTCGTTTTGTAAGATTTAGAACTTTCAAAAGCTTCAATTAGCCGAATATTGCTTTGAAACTTGTATCCGCATTGAATCAACAGCTTCAATCGAAATAACAATGGATTCAAGCTTTTGTAAGTGTTGTCAATTAGGGAACGTCTAAGATATATGAAAGAGTGTAGATGAAACCAAAAGAGTCGATACTCTATCGTTAACAAGATTTGAAACTTTCGCTGTCTTTAACTCGGAACTTTCTTAGTGTGTTCAGGATCTAATGGAGAGAGGACCTCAAAGTTTATAGCAACAGATATGACTCTTTGTTGGATGAATGATTTCGATTCCCAAAAGACATCTTCGTTGTGATAGGAAATGCGAAGGACTACTTATCGTTCGCTTGAACTTGGACTTTCGAAGTCTTGAATTCTTCAAATCGGGACATACGTTTGCACCATTAGAAACAGTAGTTTATAATTTGTCCCTTTTTTAGCTAACTTCCTCTCTTGGCCCTCGTACCTTTATTGTATATGAATACAGTGGACGTCCAATAGTACGTATACTCTTTATTACGAATATCCAATAATACGAATGGCAAAATTGTTGCATTGTCTACTCTATAGTACGAATAAGTCACAATTTTTCTGTTCGATAGTACGAATAACCGCATTTTTTATGGGAATTTTGGTTTTATTTACGTATGAATGAAGTTTTATTTTTTATTTCGGTATCATTCACCTTAAGCTCAGTAATTTTGAAGTTTTTTTGTATTTATTACAAGTGTTTTGTATTTTTAAAAATCCTATACACACAATTTACTGCATGTATATTTACAAGTCAACAATTATTTAGTATTATTAATTTATTTTATTGGAATTTTGATGACCCAAGAGAAGAAATTAAATTGGATGATAACGACAATGAGGAAAGTATTTTATTAGTTCCCGACAATAACTCTGCTGAGAACAATATAAGCCTCAAAAGCGCTGTTATTGAAAAAGCCGTAGAATCATTTTACAATGTAATAAACATCGATGTTAAATGATGGATTTTTAATAAGTAAAATGATATTATATACATATGTATGTATGAACTGTTAATTTTGAAAGTAGTGTGACTCCACATTCAAACAATGGGTTTAAGGATAACTATTCCAATTTTTAAGAGAAAATTATAAGTTAGAGAATTGTGGTATATTCCATTCAAGTTTCTAATAAAAGTTTTATGTAATCTGAACATTTAATACATTTTAGAACACATATGTAAATTGCAAATTGTCTTTGGCACACATCTTTTAAAAACATTAAAATTAAAACCTTCTACATATATCTCATTTCAACCATTGGACTCACGATACTTTCAAAATTAACAATTCATATACGTAAATATGTCCCTTTAATGCCTGTTTATGTACAAGAAATTTATTTAAATAATACACATTTATTATATTTGTTCCGTTATGTAATTTTTTCATGAAAAATAAAACAAAATAAATAAAATCCAATATTTTATGTGTATTATTTGAATTTAAACATACAAAATGTGTTGTTCAATAATACGAATTTTTCGGTATTACGAAAGGGCCTGACACTATATAATTCGTACTAGTGGACGTCCACTGTATTTCCTTAATTTAATACTTGGCTACAGAAGCATAAAAAAGTTGGAATTTTTTGTTCTTCTCGTTTTTGTTTTGTTTTTTTGCTAAAATGTCACATTGCTTTAAGCTGCCGCTATTCGCATGCACTTCCGGCAAGAAAATTCACGTAAAAATAATCATAAAAAAAGAGTTTTTATTCTAATTTTATCAAGGATAAAACTTTCCTGTACTAACAAAAAAATATAAATAAAGGAATAAAAATAATTAAAGAAAAAGTGAGTCAAGTAAAAAATTGTATTAAATTACTGGCTTCCTTTAAAATAAAAGAAACGTTTACAAAAAAAAATAAGAAAAAACAACAAATTTTATTGTTATAAATGTTTATTAAATTTTATTTTAATTCTAATAATAACTAACAGCTATAATATATGGTTATTATGTAAATTATATGCAAAAAAAAAACATTTTACAAATTTGTTAAAATATCTAATTGAAATTCTAATAGATTATTGTTTGCTTGTTTATGGTTCAACACCTACTACCGATTTCTTAACTGACTTTTTGCTTCTTTTACAACCAAAGTTGTAAAAACAATTATTATTAACTATTTTCAATAAACTGCGCCTAAAAACGCCTTCTCGCTTCAACCATATATGTGTATGTATGTTTTTCAAGTATTTACGAGTATTTAGAATAAAATTATTTCAATATGTTAAAAAAAAAAGAAAAGAACACAAAGTTTGTAAATCTAAATCAATCACTGTCGAATACATGCATATAGTACGCTGTCTTTTTATGCAATTGCGGGTCCAAGTTCAAATTTAAGACCTAGATTTGTTAAGGCATAAGCTTAATTGCAAAGAAATAGCGCTGTTTTAAGCCCAGTGGAAAATTAAGAGGACTTTTAAAGCTAAAAAACATTTTCACAAATTTTTCGAAATCGAGATCTAAAATTTGCCACTATGCTAATCTAAAGTATAATCTAGTCTAAAGTCAAATTTGAAGTATATGGTGCTGTCTATACTCTAATCTATAGTGTAGTCTGTAATCTGTTCTAGTTTATAGTCTAGTCTAGTCTATAATCTTGTCTTTAGCATAGTCTATAATCTAGTCTATAGCATGGTCTAAAGTCTAGCTTATAGTGCAGATTAAAGTCTAGCTATTAGTCTAGTCTATAGTATAGTCTATCCTCTATTCAAATCTATAGCATAGTCTATAATTTAGTGAATAGTCTAGTCTATAACTTAGTCTATAGTCTAGTCTATAGTCTAGTCTATAGTCTAGTCTATAGTCTAGTCTATAGTCTAGTCTATAGTCTAGTCTATAGTCTAGTCTATAGTCTAGTCTATAGTCTAGTCTATAGTCTAGTCTATAGTCTAGTCTATAGTCTAGTCTATAGTCTAGTCTATAGTCTAGTCTATAGTCTAGTCTATAGTCTAGTCTATAGTCTAGTCTATAGTCTAGTCTATAGTCTAGTCTATAGTCTAGTCTATAGTCTAGTCTATAGTCTAGTCTATAGTCTAGTCTATAGTCTAGTCTATAGTCTAGTCTATAGTCTAGTCTATAGTCTAGTCTATAGTCTAGTCTATAGTCTAGTCTATAGTCTAGTCTATAGTCTAGTCTATAGTCTAGTCTATAGTCTAGTCTATAGTCTAGTCTATAGTCTAGTCTATAGTCTAGTCTATAGTCTAGTCTATAGTCTAGTCTATAGTCTAGTCTATAGTCTAGTCTATAGTCTAGTCTATAGTCTAGTCTATAGTCTAGTCTATAGTCTAGTCTATAGTCTAGTCTATAGTCTAGTCTATAGTCTAGTCTATAGTCTAGTCTATAGTCTAGTCTATAGTCTAGTCTATAGTCTAGTCTATAGTCTAGTCTATAGTCTAGTCTATAGTCTAGTCTATAGTCTAGTCTATAGTCTAGTCTATAGTCTAGTCTATAGTCTAGTCTATAGTCTAGTCTATAGTCTAGTCTATAGTCTAGTCTATAGTGTAGTCTATAGTCTAGTCTATAGTCTAGTCTATAGTCTAGTCTATAGTCTAGTCTATAGTCTAGTCTATAGTCTAGTCTAGTCTATAGTCTAGTCTATAGTCTAGTCTATAGTCTAGTCTATAGTCTAGTCTATAGTCTAGTCTATAGTCTAGTCTATAGTCTAGTCTATAGTCTAGTCTATAGTCTAGTCTATAGTCTAGTCTATAGTCTAGTCTATAGTCTAGTCTATAGTCTAGTCTATAGTCTAGTCTATAGTCTAGTCTATAGTCCAGTCTATAGTCTAGTCTATAGTCCAGTCTATAGTCTAGTCTATAGTCTAGTCTATAGTCTAGTCTATAGTCTAGTCTATAGTCTAGTCTATAGTCTAGTCTATAGTCTAGTCTATAGTATAGTCTATAGTCTAGTCTATAGTCTAGTCTATAGTCTAGTCTATAGTCAAGTCTATAGTCTAGTCTAGTCTATGGTCTAGTCTATAGTCTAGTCTGTAGTCTAGTCTATAGTTTGGTCTTAAGTCTATTCCATAGTCTAGCTTATATACTAGTCTATAGTCTAGTTTATTGTCTAGTCTGTAGTATAGTCCGTAGACTTTTCTATATTTTACAAAAAAGAACATTTTGTAATTAGTAGTTAAAAAACTCCGGAAATATCACTGATATGCTTATTACTTAGTACGTAGTTACTACCTAAACTGAAATGTAATGAGTATTTCACTTCTACAAACTATCTCTTGATGTTCTATTGCTGACATGACATTACATTACAGATAAAAGTCAAGCCCTATAAAACTGACAGCCTAGAATATATACCTTACTAGGATATACATAAATTATCATTTACTATACCACTATTTCCATAGTAAATATGTATATTTTGTCGTCAATTTATTTTCGTTAAGTGTCCCCACAGTTGTCATATAAATTTAGGTCACTTCATTACCAATTAGTATTTAAAGACATATTTGAATACTTAAAATAAAGTTTCACAATTCACATTAGACAGATAGATAGACCGATAGTACGATCGATAGACAGACATACATACATCACGTATCTTTTATTTGTGTGTTTTTTTTCTCTTATATATTTATGCCAATTTTAAGAGAAACTTGTCAATAAATTTTTTTACAATCATTTAATGTGATCCTTAACCGAAATGAGTGTCACACAGTGTCAGCTATTTAGGTGTGGTTGACTAGTTGACTGAATATTTCTTTGGCTATTTCTTAATATTTCTGCAAACAAAAACAAAACACCAAAATTTTCAAATCAAATTAATATTTGCATTTTTTGGAAAATAAATTAGAATAAGCATTTTTAATTGCCTTTAAAAAAATTGTTTATGCAGGAATATATTTAGAGATATGTACATACTTCGGAATTCTCTGAGTACCCTGCAGATCACGAAGGCTCGACTTTATGTGATCGAATAATTTTGTTCACCATTAGCAAGATCATTTAGCCTTAAAATTAATCTTTTGTAAACTTTTATTGAACACTGATCACTGCTACCTTTCGGCAAGATCATTTTAGTTTTCATTTCAATATCAGTTTTTCTTGCAGTTTTGATCGTTAGTCTCATTTCAATATTATCTGCTGATATTGACCCTACTGATCTCTAGTGACTTGGGAACATCGTCTTCATATGATCGTATGATATCGATGATCGCTTTTTACTCTTAAACGAGATCATTAGTCTTACGTTCATATGATTTTGATCGTATGATATCGATGATCGATTTTTACTTTTTGACGTGATCATTAGTCTTACGTTCATATGATTTTGAAGCCACTTTTTGTCTTTTAAACTTATCTAAGCGGATACTTTTCCCATTTTCAGAACTGCGGGGCAACTTCTGTTATCCCGTTTTTCAATCCCTATAAAACACACGCTCTAATGTGACGTGATTCGTTCTATGGTGGTGTTAAAAGTGTTTCGCTACTTTCAGACGGATTTAACAACCATCCATTCATGGCCAGACACACACAAAAACATACATCTATAGAATATATTGGAACATTGTCATCATAAAAATAATCGGATTAAAAGGATTATGTTTTTATGTCTCTCTCTGTGTGTGTGTGGTGTGATGCAGTCAAGCCATTTAGCAACTGATTCTTTTTTTGCTCATATACACGCTTTGAACTAAAATTCCTGTACATCGTGCTATTCTTTGCATGATTTTATATTTGTTGAAGTTTTTCTTTTTTGTATTCTTTGCACAAAATCCTACTTTATTATCTTTTGTTTGTCATTTATTCAGTTATTCTTTATGTTTGTTAGCTGTTAGAAGTTTAAATTTTGAAAAAAAGTTATATTGTTTGTTGCTTTCAATTTTGTAGTCGAAGTTTTAAGTCGTTCATAGAGATAAGTTTTAAAAATTTAAAAAAAGAATGATGAATGTTCTTTTGTGAAATTCATTTAAATCAGGGCTTAAGTCGCACATGTTTCATTTGATCAGTTCCGAAACGATTTTGCATGCAAATTGATTGAATGTTGCACATAAACGATCTGCTAATGGATCAAGAAATATAAATACCATGTTATTGGCTATTAAATAGGGAAAATTTTGATTTCATAACTTCGCTAGGAATAGTGACATGGAAATCAGCAGATGGGAGATAGATATGATCGCAATTTTGCATGCGCATTGATTCGATGTTGCACATGCTCGATCTGAATCTCATGTTATTGGCTATTAAATAGGAAGAATTTGATTTCATTTCGCTTAAATGAACGCTTAGAAGAAATGATCTTGTCAACCAGTTATAGTGACATCGAAATTAGCAGATCAGAGATAGATATTTCTAATGATCGCGCTAAGGAAAAGGGTGATATTTCGCTTAAATTCTAGCGAAAACAAAGGTAATAGTGGCATTGAAATTAGCTGATCATATGATCGTGATCGTTATCGATATTTTGACTATAAAATGAGTCATCATAAATAAACGTTTAAAAAAAATGGTCTTGCCAATGGTCTCCGACATATCATATGAGAAAGTGATCATGATCATTATGTATAAGAATAAGGTTTTATAAGACTATTTTACTGACAATTAATACGCAAAACTTGATGTAATCAGTTCACATAAATGAAAGTTTCGAACGAAAACAGTGACATCGAAATCAACAGATCATGGATTAACAAGAACAGTGATCACATGAAATGGAATAGTGCACTACGTCTTTTTAGTCATTCACACTAACGGCAAAAAAGACAACGAAATCGGCGCATCATATAAAGATGAAATCGTGAGAGATATGCTTAAAAACTAGAATAACGAAACCGGAGAGTGACATGATCTTTGTAAGATAGAACCAATGATTACTCCGAAATATAAAAGTTATCTTTTTGTTTATGCGATTCAATTCCTTGATCTTGAGGAAATAACAGAACAAGGCCTCGAAATCAATCTATTATAGAAAGATAAGATTAATGATCGCGCTAAAAAGTGATCAATGTTCTCTTCTTAGTTTTGGTTATCAAATCATTACGGAAACTTAGCTTAGACAAATGGAAGAGAGCAATGGCATTAAAATCTGCCGATCATATAAAAAAAAAATATAAAA